>NW_005842119.1:1987263-2022278 GCF_000455745.1 Alligator sinensis | reverse complement strand
AGCCCCGGCAGCACAGCAAAGATGCAAGCAGATCTTATTCTTTTTGTACCACATCAACAGAACCATTTACTAAGCTCTTATGTGCTAACCCTGGGGCAGCCTGGCCAGGGAGGCTCTGGGTTGACACCAGTAGCACTGAGTATTACTTGGAAGAATATGGCCTCAAAAAGGAGTTAATTTCTCATGGTGAAAATTTCTCAGAAACTTCTACTGCTAGAAATCATTCTGGGAGAGGGAGCAAGCCTGCAACCGCCCTCTCTTCCCTTCTCTCCATGCCTTCCCCAGCTGGGGTGATCCCAGTCACAGCAAGGCATGGGGAACCGGGGCTGCTCCAGTCTTCTCCTGGACTGGAGAGGCAAAGCCCTCCACCCATTCTGGGGTGTAGAAAAGGCGCTTCAGGGGTTGCTCCAGTCCCCTCCCAGAAGGGTCCAAGAAGGGAATGGAGCAGCAAGGCAAACCCTAGGACCCAATCTGAGGAGGGGGCAGAGGGGCAAGGATCAGCTGCTCCCCAACTCTTCCCAGCAACAGGAGCTGAGTGGGGGAGCAATGGGCAAACCTCTGACCTGCTCTCCAGACTGGAGCCCCTGGCATGAGGAATAGGCGGGGGGAACTTTGCCCCACTGCTCTACTCCCCCCGGGATCAGGCCATTCTGGGCGGGAAGCATACCGGCTTTCATTTTTTCAGGAGAGTTTCTTCCTCAAAAATTTTCTCCCAGTGGGGGCATGTTTCCCCCAGGGAGAAACTGAATGAAAGTTTGTTCTCCCAGTAGAAACATAATGCCTGCACATGGCTACAAGGGCAAAACCAAAAGTCCAAAGATTCTTACTAAGGAAGATGATAAACAAATTGAAAAAAAAAATCCTCAGCTTGGCTCTTGCTTCCCAGATGAAGAGGAACCTACTGAATTCATGGTGGAAGTGGGCCATGCAGCAACTCCTTCAATCTTGCAGGTTCCCCCATACTCCCCCCTCCCCACATTGCTGATTGGCTGAGGGGCCACAGTGGCCCTGCTGCTTGTTGCTGACTGGCCGGGAGGCAAAAATGGCACCATATTTAATACTGCAGTTTTCTCCTCTCTGCTGATCAGGAGCAAGTGATGGGGTCTCTCCACCCATCAGCAGGGCGGCACATGGGGGAACATGCAAGATTAAAGGATTACTATGCAGCCCACTTCCACCATGAATTTGGTAGGTTCTTACAGATGAAACTTTCAGAGATGGCCTTTAACAAAAATCTTATTAAGATGAGAATATCAGAATTGGGAATAAATGAGAAAAATACATTGGAAATCCACCAGGACATTTTTACAGCGTCACTTGTCATGGTAGGAAAGCATTTTTATGATATAGAAAATGATACAGAAAAAAAGGCAACTGTTGTAATAGATGTCCTACAATGAAAATAAATGGGTTTCACTTGGAAGTATATATGGCTTGCTGTTCTCTTGCTTGCTATTCACAAAACGCAGTTTGGGCATTGAGACAGTTGTTAGACATGTTTCAAACACACTGTCATCCTTCAAACAGGTATGTGAAGACTCCCTAAATAGTTGATTTTTATTCAAGATGCTTTGTTCTGATTGCTATACACAGAACAGTGCTATAATAGGCCTAGTGGCCATACAGGAAGGGAACTCTATTGCATCAATATACTTTTCTAGGAAAAATACCTTTAGGAAGGGTTAGTTTGTCACTGGCAGAAAGGCAGTGGTTTCAAGAGGGCCACCTGCTATTCTAGTAAATGTATTATGAAACCTGTTTGAGGGCCCATGAGTAATACCCAAAGACAGGAAGGGCTGCAACTCACGTTTCCTCTCAGTAGCCAGGGATCAAGGTCGCTATTACTCATATGAGCAACCTCACACTATCTTCCAGCAGAAGAGAACAGGCTGGAAATTCTCCCCAAGGCAGCTATGCTACAGTCCAAGGTCCTAGCTATGATTGATAAGAAATAGGGATGGGTTATAAAGAACGGGAAGATACCTGGAAGGAGATGTTACTATTCTTAATTTTTTATCACCTGCTGCTCACTTTGAGGCAGACACCTTTGAGGAGCAAATGACCTAATATCAAAGGAGTAGGAAAAAAAAGTCCTTAGCTAGGGAATATTTAATAAACCAACCAAACTCGCTTTATAGGCATGGCTTTCTACAAGAGCCCTGCTGAGACAGATACTATCTGAAATACCTTGGTACTGTATTTGGCAGGAAAATCAACCTCTACTATCTCACCTATTTAACAAAAATTCAATGCAGATTTAAATTGAGAACTGTGATCTCTTTCAAAACACCATAACTGTTATATGTTACAGGAAGCTACTGCATATATAAGAAATTTGTCCAACATACAAACATACCACAACAAGCTCAATCTCTCCACCATGATGCCCCCAAACAGAATTGAAATGTAAATGTCTAACACTGAGAGGGTCACAAATGCAAATCCATGGGGCATGTTCCAATGAATGCATACATGCAGGGGTGTGCCGCTGCTATTTGTCCCTGGGAACGTCCCTGTGTGTGCACTCCACCACATGGAAAATTGATGTAGGTGGGGTAGGGGAGGCTGGGGCCACCTGTGCTGGCTCCAACAGCCTCACCTGAGGTCTTGGGGGCCTCTTGGGGCAGCAGCAGCAGCAAGGGGCCAGCCACTCAGCACCTGGTCAGCAGCCAGAGTGTGACTCTGGCCAGCCAGGCTCTGTTTCTGGCAGGGTACGCTGCTGCTGCATTCACCACGCTGCTTTTTTTAGCAGCAGGTTTCTTTTTTTACACCAGGATCTACCAGTGTCAAACAAAACTGCTGCACTGGAAATCAGTAGCACAGTGAACAGGTGCACATGTGCCATGTGCGGTCTCTGATGCCTCAAAAGGGGTTTGAGGTGCTGCAAATGCACGTGCACACTTCTTGGGACAAGCCCCATAAGTCTCCGTGGAGCAATATTCATTTCTGAGTATAACTAATTAGGGAGAAAAACATGTCATATTAAGTTAAAATTCAGTAAAACAACCCTAAAACTATCTCCTGCCATAACTATGAACCTAAATTACTCTTAACCCTAAGAAGTATTTAATGCATATCTTGTATGTACTAAAAAGATCATTAAAAAACACATGGCATTTACTTGTCAATCTTAATATATAAGGTCACAGTGGTAGTATTAAAAGACATGATCCTAACAGACATGGCATTCCTCATCAACATATTTAGCTCAAAAAAGAGAGAAAAATCACCTCTCTTACAATATATCACTTAACTGTTAATGGCCTAATCAGAAAAAATACATTCACTATATGAAGGAAGGCAGAAAGCAGAACAGGTGGCACCTTACAGACTAACTCATTCAGAAAGTCATGAGCTTTCATTGGGTACAACCTACTTCATCTGATGCATTCAGGAACTCTGAAACCTACAATGTCCATTGAAACATATCCTGGCAAAATCTGGCTGCTGATCTGCGTTTGGAAATTGGATAAATATAGTTAAATTATTGTATCTTGATGTATTCTTTCAGGTATCTACAAACACACTAAAATGTTGGCTATAAGCATAGGCAGATCCAGCATTTTGTAAAGCGGGCAGGGGGTGGGGGGGAAGGAGCAGCAACTGGAACTGCAGGGGTAGCTGCACCACCTACTTTCAGACTATACCCCTTCCACTGGGGTGGGCAGACCACCATGGGAACAGCAGCCAGGGACATTTTGGCTGCCTGTACATGTGCTCGGTGGTGGTGGGGGGGCATTTTAATTACAGTGGCTACCAGACAGCTGCTCTAATTAAACCAGCTCATCGTCATGTGTATGAAGCCCCCCTGTGTTTAAAAATGGCCACAGGGGTGTTTTAACTAAAGCTCATTTGACGGAATTTAGTTAAAGCTCCCCTGTGGACATTTTGAAATGTGGGGGGGCTTAATACACATGAAGGTAAAGTGACACTGGAGCTTTCTAATTAGAATGTGAACGAGCACATCTATAGGCAGCTCTTAAGTTCCCAAATAAGGTAAGAATCCTGACTCCCTACCCTGCCTCTCCATGCTCAGTAGCACTTCCCTTCTCTCATTGTCCTTTTCTTCCCTGCACTGCTACTGTCCCTGGCTGACTCAAAGGCAGGAGAAGCTCCACAGCTACTCCTGCCCCATCCCAGCTGGGCTGTGTAGGAAGCTCAGACAAGGACAGCAGCAGGGATGGTGGTGGCAGATGGGTTCCCCCTCTCTGAGCCTGCTCGCAGGTTGGTAAGGCACATGCAAGGGGATTGGGCATGTAGGAGGAATTTTCCCACTGCTGCTGTTGCCATGGTCCCTGACTCCCCATGCACCTTAGCTAGGGAGGAGCAGGAGCATCTCTGGAGTTTCCCCTACCCTCAGGTCAGCGGGGGACAGGGGCAGTAGTGGGCAGGTGAGAGAGGGAATAGATACAGAAGGGACGTGCCACTCAGCAGGGTGAAGGGGAAATTCTTACCTGCTTTGCGGACTTAAACATCCCTGGCTGCTGCTCAATGGCATGGTCTAAAAAGGGTGCAACTGCAACAACCACATCTCCTCTGGATCTACCCCAGGCTTTATATACAAGACTAGTCAATCGCCTGTCAGGAATGATGAGTGGGGAGGGCAGGTGGGGACGGAGTGCCACCACCATGGGCAACTGGTGCCACCTTAGTCAGTGGGGGCATGTGCCTCACCAGCGACCATGGGGTTCCCCCATGGCCAATCTCGCTGACTGGGGGGAGTCCCTCCGCGGCCAATTGTGCCGAACGGGAAGCAGCCATGGCACTACCAAAAGTGGCTGGGGCACTCTCAGAAGTGGCTGCGGTGCTTCATCCAGTGCTCCCACTCCCCAGCCAGTGCTCGCAGGGCACTCCCGCCCACCCCCTTGCCCGTCACCTAAGCGGGGAGTGCTGGCTGTTAGAGGGTGCACTAGCGCCCTCAGGGGGTGCACATGTACCCTTGTGCACCCCCTACGCATTGCTACCACCCATTACCCACCACCCCACACTGCTGCCACCTCCCAGAAGCAGGGGTGGGAGGGAAGCTTGCCCTGCCGTCCCCCTCAGCCAGCACCCTGTTCTGCCACCATCTCCAGGAAGCAGGGCTAGGGGGAGCAAGGCCAGCAGCACTGGCCTCACCCCTCCCCCCCACTCCATTCCCTCCATCCCTGCTGTCATGGCAGTGCTCTGCCACACCACTGCCACCACTTCCTGTCCGGAACACTCTTGGAGCACTCTGATTGGTTGTTTCAGTCAGGATTGTGATTGGCTGCTGAGACAACCAATCAGAGTGCAAATAAAGCATTACGGACAGAGAGACAGACAGACTAAGGCTTTTATTATATTAGAATTTCTGCTGATTGCAATATGGACCGTGCTCTACAACAGGGACAGCTCCTACTGCCACCTCCCATCCCATCTCAGAAAAAGTAGTTCTCAGGATAGACGTACCATTGTCATCAAGAGGTACTCTGTATTTAAATGAAAACAATTAAATAGTGTATTCTATTAAGAATGGAAAGCCCAGTATATAATTATATTAGACTAAAATTATGTGTGACATTCTACATTCATGTATACTTTAGGATGTGTTTGGGTATAATATACATTAACACCAACATCAAATAAGACTCTACATAGTAAAGACACAATACCAAATTTTAATCTATTTTACTCCATATTGTCAATGATGCATCTATTTTTTCCATTGCATAGGACAATTCTTTCTAGTACCCTGAATAAGCTGGAGGTATTTATTCTTTTATCCCTTCTTGTTTCTATCCCAGGTCTTCCAGTTGCCTTCCTCTCTGGAATTTGCCCACATATTAATGAATGTAAATAGGATCTTTCCAACACACAAGTGAAGGGGAGGAGGAGTAAGAGAAGAAGTGAAGAGAAATGTGAGAGGTCTTAAATAAATAATAATAGTTTACACTCCTATAGGTAGCCTAATCAAAGGATTTCCAAGTGTTTCAGAAGAGTTAATTATTATATTTTATATTATAAAAAGACTGTTTAGGATCCTTTGTTGATTTACAAAAAAAAGAATTTTTATTTTTTTAAAATCCATTGTTTCCCCTCCAGTTCTTTTAACTTTCCATTGTCTCTGATCATTAAGTTGCAGCCAGTTAAATGAATAAGTATAATTAACAGCTAGTCAACTGAGTGCTTTTACACCAAAGGATCATCCCCACCAGACCTATCACATGTTTCCAGTCTGTCTTCCCCCTCTCCATACTAGTCGTACAGCCTTCCAACTTCCACCTACTATATATAGAGCAGGCTAGGCACTTACACTAAAAAGAGCTTTTTTACATATAAAATGGTAGAATTTCTACCAATTTGAGAGATTTCCTACACTTAAATGAGGGTATTACTGATCTATACCATCTCTCTCAAAAATAGAGCATATTTTTAAAATCCAGCCATCGTACTAGTCACGTGTAAAGTCAGACAAAGTTACAATCTATAAAAATCAAAACATTAACACCATAAATTACAATTAAAAATTGGCAGTTCCTTTTCCCAGCTTTTCAAAATCAACTTGATTTGACAGACTCAAACCATGGATACTATTGAAAATATGATTTAAGCTTCCCTAAGACAATTCAGAAAATGAAAAATAAATTCATTATCTCATCAAAAAAGCCAGATGCACACCTACAGATTAATTTCTTAAAGAGGATTTACCAGTTTGACCAGTACAATTCAAACCTTGGCATTCTTGTGTGTGTGTAACACCTGCTCGTCTCATGATCACAAAATTAGAGAGTTCACTCAGCTCTAGAGTTTGACTGTGGACATAAACAAATACTACTGAGTAATTCTCATGTGTAATCATTCATCTTCATTTAAAGGAGAAGAACCTACTTTAAGAAAGGAAAAGGAAGCAACCTGCTTACATAGGGTTGAAACATGTTCTTGATAAACATCTTAGTTACTGAGTTAACTATACCCCTTGTTTCTGGTTTTACTTCAGGGGTTGGACATCATGTCCCAGCCTATCTCAGAGTATAATCTCTTAGTACTTCAACTCTTGGACCAGAGCTCAGGTGCACTATCCAATATGTACCAACCATTCATTCCAACTGAAGTTTGGAGATCTGTGTCCTGCCTCCTCTTTCTTTCCCTGAGTAGCACCTGCCACCCAGATAAACCCTAGAGTGAAATAGCCATTCAATATAGAAATGCCCCACTTTTTAGAGATCCAGATACAGTATATGAGCACCCTCTGTTTTATTTCAGTAAGATCTTTTATAAATTCTAAGAGACAGCCATTTTAATGGGAAGATTTTAATAAACAGAACCAAACAAAATAAAAAAAAAAAACTTCAGGTACCTAGAATACCTGGTCAAGAAATTGTTATGCCACATCTGTCAAAATGCACTGGAGTTGTGGACCAGATTGTACCTGAGACTGTGCCATGGAAGATGCAGTACCATGCTTTGCTTTCCAGAATTCCAGGAGGGATAGTTTCTCCCTGAGCAGGCAGGCCCAAAAGGGAAGCTTGTCACTATCCCCAGGCTTGGGTGGCACAGGTGCTAAGGCACATGGCTGACAGCCCAGTGATCCCAAGTTTGAGGCCATAAAAGAAGCACTCCCAGCATGGCTCTGTCAGATTCCAATGAATCTGCTAAATATCTTGTCACAAGGATGCAAAAAAGGAAAGGAACAATTGAAAATACACCTAATTTATAGAAGATAATATTTGTTGCATATGTTTGGAAAATCCTTTGTAATCTTTTCTTCCTAACCATTAAAATAACCTTTTCACATGGCTCACTGTTTATCATGTGGAGAAAGAGAAATTTAACATTTCACTAAACAAATGCAGCTTATTCAACTTGTTTATTCTGTACATACATTGAAATTATATTGGAAAAACTTGTCTCAGAATTCACCTATTTTATACTGAATAAGTCTAAAATAGAGAGATAATTCAATATGGACTTCCATAGCAAATACCAACTATTGCAATGTTATTTTTCTTGAGGTCATCAATTTAAAAAAGTCATGACATTTACCTCAAAGTCATTAATGCAAGTAGCGATGGTGTTCTATATTCTCAGATATAAATATTTTTGGTACTGTGTTGACTATAAATTTTGCTGGAGGCAGAATCTACATTGTCTAAATCAGACATATCAAACACATGGCCTGCAGGTCAGATCCAGCCTGCGGAACTGCTCCACCCTATCCACTGGGGTACTAGTGGGCCACTGGATTTGGGGATTTAGCCAGTGATGGCTGTGGCCTGCCACTGAATTCAGGCTCCTGGGGCCCCAGCAGACATGCCCATCAACAGTGGAGAGGGGAAGGCTTTGCAATACAGCCCTTGGTCACTCTGCAGCTCATTGCTGCTTGTGACCTCTGCCACAGCAAATGCCCACTTGCCCATGGCCACTCGCACCTTTGATGCTGTGATCATTGTACTTGGTGCCACCACTACTGCCCCCCTCCCCCGCCCCCCACAGTGGCCACTGCCGCTGCTCCAGGCCCCGGGCCAGATCCAGCCCACAACAAGCTTAATCCAGGTTTTGTTATTATTTTATTAGACATATGACTAGGCCAGCTATGCTTTGAACGTATGTAAAGTATGTTAGTTGCCCTGGCAAATTAATGTCTGCTTTCATGGAGAGGAAGGTGTGTAAATTGCATTTCTATAAGAGATTTATCTTCTGGAAGCAAATGCTTTCCACATTAAAAATAAAGCAGAACAGAATATTCATGCTTTCAAAAACAATAAAAAACCCAGCAAATTTCTCACAGTGCCTTTCGTATTTAGATGGATAAAATCACTACCAACCTGCCAAGAAGGTACATTTTTGGAACTGCCATAAGCTGCCAAGTGAGTAGGGGTGTTGGTTGTAGCCATGTTGGTCTAAGGACACAGGTAGACAAGGTCCTTTGGTTTAATCCAATCTCTTTTATTAAACCAACTAAATCATCCAGGAAGAGCACAAAACAACTGCAGACGCTTCCTCTGCCTGAAGAAGGGTGTTTGTACCTGAAAGCTTGCAAAGAAGAATTTTTCCAAATATTTTAGTTGGTCTAATAAAAGTTATCAAATTTACCTAAAGAACCGTGTCTGCCAAGTGAATAGGGCATTGGTCTATGTCCCAAACATCACTTGTAAAATATGACATTCACAGAAATTTTCACTGTACCATAGAATTGCATTAGATATCTCACTGGTATGGGATTACATTTGCTATTCAGTCCTGCAACTGGAAAATACCTCTGAATCCCACAGTCAAAGATTTATTTTTTTGCCCAACACATGTGTACCGACTGGTAAGATAGATCCCTTCCAATTGAAGGAAGATTGCTTAGTCCAAATTCTGACATCAGCTATTGGTGTTCTGAAAATATTAGACAAGCCTGAAGTTTTTATTTATTTTTTTTGGTTCTGTTTATTTTAACTTGCCATTAGAACAGAAATTAAATCCTATAACTTAAGTACCAGGTTGCCTCTTGGCCTTCACAGCCAATCACGTGTAGATGATTATAATGTGCAAGATGCTTTGGGATGGAATGATTATCAAGCTGCCTCTTTCAGTAGAATTGTGTTGGCCTTCATGGTATGTAAAAAGGGACCTGATTGCCTAGCTGGAAGGGAAACAAATTCTGGGTGATTCTTCAAGTAAATTTGGAAAGACAAATTAATTACTCTGACCAGAACATTCATTGAACATTACAGATATTTAACTACAGGAGTTGCAACAGAGGTTCCTATTCTGAAATGCAAGACTTTACAAAATCAAAACATCCTCCTTACCAAACAGAGTAACAACTGCCTTCACTTAGCCAATCAGAATTTTTACACTTAAACCTCACACACAGGACATCACATCCATCACAGAGAACAGCTGCCTGATCCTGAAGCATCAGAATTCCTTAAAATATCATCTGTGGAATCTTCTTAGTTGGGGAAGGACTTCAATAAGTAACTGAGACCATAATAGCAGATGTAGCCTCAGAACTGGAGAACCTCATGCAAAATTTTGTAAGAAATGCATTAGAGAGGATAACTCCCTAGTTCTGTTTCTTTTACTCCCACAGTACTTGAAGCAGATAATAATAGGAGCACAGAATGCTAGAATCTATCTAATCACCAGAAAACAGCAAAGGACCCTGAGCTTTGTGCTCCTGAGGAGCCCATATCGCTTATCTATGGAGGTATAAATGTCTGGGCCAAGGTCCTATTTGTTGGTCTACAGCAGGTCATCACTTTTAACTGCATAAGACCACAAAGGTTTCCATAATGGCAGGTTTTTGGCACTATGTACAAACTAATCAGCTTTATAAATAAAACATTCTATGAGTGCATTAGCTCTCTTCTCCACAGATACAGTGATATAGTGAGTTGTAATTTTGTTTGGCATTTTAATGTGTCTAATGAGACAGTGAGAGATTGGTGCATTTTGTGAAAGCCATCACAGTTGAGAGATTCTAGGACAGTGGTGGCCAAGTTTTTTGATAGGCACGTCATAAGTTAAACTCCTACCCCCACCCCCTGATCCTGCTGCTCCCCTCAATCCTCTTTCTCCCCTTCCCCTCAAAGTATACCTGATAAGAGTTTGCACCAGAATGGAGGAAGGGGACCTCAAGTCCTTGAGTCTCTGGCTGTGGTCTGGTCCCTGAATGTCTGGCTGTGGACACTGCCTCAAGACGGGGTATAACCACCAAGGGCCAGGTTAACCCTTCCCTGGCCCTACAATCACTGCAATTTTATATGGCAAGCAAGGAGCCAAAGCCTTGAATTTGACAGTAGCTGCAGGGCCAGGGAAGGGTTAACCTGAGTATTGGTGTTACATATCCTTGTATGCTGACCAGCACCTAGGCTTCATCAATCCAACTACATCTTGTCTGAAATGACACACCCACCTTATAGCTTTGGTAGCATTTTCTGTTTTAAGATGAATGTAAAACAATGGCATTCAGAATTGAAGAAGGATTACATTCCAGACAAACTGCAGTAAGAGATTTCCCCTTCAGATAATCCCACAAGGGTTTTATCATCTTGGGATAATAATTACCTTCAATTTTCAGCAGTTTACTAGAATATACATTATTGAGCATATTTTGACATATAAGACTAAGACCCCTCTTAGTCTGTGCAAAATTCTCTGAAGTTGGGGTATATATACTTGGTGAGGGTGGCGAACTGGGAAAACTATTCAACTGTTTATCCACTTAAACAAAACCTGTTTACCCAATCCAAGGAGGGAAGTGTCAGTTGAATGAAATGCTTACAAAAACTTCTATATCTTTTCATGTCTCATAAAGAACTTTATTAGAGTAATGGAAGCAATATTATTGCATTGGCCTCTCTCTGTTAATAGAATAATTCCTTGCAAACTATTTAAGTAAATTCTGCTTACACAAATTCTCACTAACTTCAGAAGTAATTGCATGTAAGTATCTAAAACAAAGCAGAACCCTTTTGTGTTTCAATACAGCATCTTTTCCAATATTTAATTTACAATGGCACATGCACAGCAGCCACTTCTTAAATATGTCCATGTTATCCTTTTAAAACTTACCTAACAGATGAGTAAAGGACTAATGGATACAGTATTTGTTTCTCAAAGGCCAGAATATAAAAACATTTTTATAGATGTTGTTCTGTGGCTAAAGCAAGTAGCCAATATTCAGAGCCTTGCCCAAATGTTTTAATTAGCAGAAGAATCTGATGTCTACCTCTGATTCTTCTCAAGGTGATGCTTTTCATTGCTTCTCTTGCTGTCTGCTGCCTTTTCCTCTATTTTCTGGACACATTTCTCTGCCTATCTTTTTCTTAACCCAGACTCTCAACTGAAACCCACCCCCTGTATTTGCATTAAGTCTTCAAGGAAATGCCCAGACCATTTACTGTGCAAATCATCAAGCCAAAATAAATAGCATAGTATTCCAGAGTAGGCCCCAGTCCTCCAAATATTCATGCACAAGAGTAACTTTACATATACAAATAGTCACAATTGTTTCCATGGACTTACCCACGTAAGTCAAGTTACTCCTTTACATAAGTGTCTGCAAGATCAGGCCCTTATGTACTACTCTACAATTACAAAATCAGACTCTAAAATGTTGTCTTCTATAAGCACATAGTCCTGTCCACAGGCTTACAACATCCCATGTATTGAAACCCAGTTGCTATGATTAGTTTCTTTTTAACAGCAGCTGATTTTGAAAGATATATAACGGAGTTTCTTAAAGAAGGAAATAACAAAGATAAGTATTTACAATTTAATATTGTTGTGGATTAGACAAAATGGGCAACTGGTACAAGTAACCACTGCCCTTCATTGCAAAGAACTGTAAGAAACATACTGGGCACATCTACACATGAAATTAATACAAATTAATCAACTCTGGCACATACTGCACCAGAGTTTACTGTTCCTGGGTACTGCATCTTCACATGTGCTCAGTACCACAGCACATTGAGCTGGGTCAAAGCAGCCCTGGCTGGCAGGGGGTCTCAGGGGTCAACCTGCCAGCCAGGGGCTACTCCAACCTGGCTCAATGTGCTGTAGAGGGGCTGGCTGGGGTTTGAGAGTGCTTCAGTGTGGGGCTAGCTAGCAGGCAGTTCTGCACTAAAGCACCCTCATGCCCCAACCAGCCTTCTCAGCATCTACACGTGCATTGCTGCCCACTAAAGAACGCTGCCATAGGGTAGTACCTGTATTTACAAGTAGTAACATGCAGAAGAGTTAATTAGTTTCCTGTGGCCTAATAGGGCCACACATGTTGTTGTTAAGACTTTACTGTGGAGCTAATTATGCAGCTCCACAGCAAATCTCCTGTGTATCTGCACCCAAAAGCATCTTTTTGAAACCATAACTCTAATTCCAACAAAGGCACATGTGGGCTGTTCAGGAATTTGAACTACATGGCTGAAGAGGTTAGCTGTGTTTGGGTTTTAGTAAAAACATGTGTGTGAGAGAAGCAAGGAAAGCATCATACATTGCCCTGCAAATATACAAGAGAGAGTTATCAAGTGTATGCTTTTGGGCTGAGTTTCAGAAGAAGAGGGCACATAACAGGAGCCAAAAAAATACTTCTCCCCTGTTGTTCAACTCCTCTCGCATTAAGGGAAACAGAAATTTGAACATTCTTATAAATGTATAGGCTTGTACCAAAGATACAACCTTCAGTTTCCCTTCCAACTGGAAACACCTCACAGGGCCCCAAACTTTGGCTAGTCATTCAAGTGAAAGTAAACAATACAAAAAAAAATTATTTTTAATGATACATCAGACAACTGTCACTATGAAATTCAAAGTTGTTATTGAGGGTAATAAAACATTTTCTATACAGGAAAATATAATCTTACATCTTTAAAACAGCAACTGGTAGACTTCTGGCTTGATACCTACATCACAAAAATTTCTACAAAGTCAAATCTAGGACCTAAACCTGAGCAGAAGCATAGCTGTGTTTGCATGAAAAGTCGAAATAGGCTTGTTCATTTGAGTAAAGTTTTAAATCTGCATAAAAATATTCACAGGCTCATGGTCCTAGCAAAACTAGCGTAGTGAGATGTTGCTACAGTTCATCAGTTATCGTAACATCAATAAAATGACCAAACTATAGAAAATAGATTTTCTTTAAATAAGAAGCTCTTTTAACAGCAATCAATTAACTGTAAATCAATGCAGCTAAAGAAACAAGAATTACTTTTTAACTTGTACTGAAAGGACATTTTTTACCCACAGGTAACAAGTGCGATTTTGCATATATTAAGATTTAAACAGGTGTCTCTGTTACTGCTGATGTGTAACTCAAGACCTACAGAGTCTACAAAACTGTAACTTTATGTTAATCTCAATAAATTATGTAAAACACATTTACAAATGTGTGGTGTGCTGTCCTTGATCACCAAACCTTGATCTAAATGGTCCAGAATCTGCCCTGAACTGTTTTTAATAAAAAGTGTATTTTATTGTGCTAGGTTGTGTTATCAACCCTTTTCTCTGTTGATCATTTACAGAATTTTCATATTCCATGCATAAGCCTATCATTATATTGCATCATCTATATCGTTACACTGACTTAGGACTTGGAATCATAAACTTATAGAAATTTAGGGGTGGAAGGGACCTCTGGATGTCATCTAGTCCAACCCCCTGCTCAAAGCAGGACTGTCCGTAATTATATCAACCCACCCAAGGCTTTGTCTAGCTGGGTCTTAAAAACCTCCAAGGGTGGAGATTCCACAACCTCTCTGGGTAACCTGTTCCAGTGTTTTACAACCCTCCTGGTGAGAAAACTCATCCTAATATCTAAGCTAAACATCCCTTGCTGCAACTTGAGACCATTGTTCACCTGCCACCACTTAGAACAGTTTAGCACCATCCTCTTTGGAACCTCCCTTCAGACAGCTGAAGGCTGCTACTAAATCCCCTTGCTCTCTTCTCCAGACTAAATAAATCCAATTCCCTCAGCCTCTCCTGAGAAGTCATGTGCCCAAGTCCCCTAACCATTTTCATTGCCCTCCACTGGGCTCTCTCCATTTTGTCTACGTCCTTTCTGTAGTGGGAGGCCCAAAACTGGACACAGTACCACACATGTGGCCTCGCCAGTGCTGAACAAAGTGGAAGAATCACTCCCCTCTATCTGCTGGCAACACTCCTACTAATGCAGTTCAATATGCTGTTAACCTTCCTCACAACAAGGACACTGTTGGTTCATATTAAGCTTATTGTCATTGTAAGCCCCAGGTCCTTTTGTTCAGAGCTGCTGCTGCTTAGTCAGTCGGTCCCCAGCCTGCGCTAGTGCATGGGATTGTTCCAGCCTAAGTGCAGGACTTTGCACTTGTCCTTATTGAACCTCATGAGATTTCTTTTGGTCTAGTCTGCTAATGTATCAAAGTCTCTCTGAATCCACCTTGGTGCCATTCACAAACTTGCTGAAGATGCACTCCATCCCATCTTCCAGGTTATTGATAAAGATATTGAACAAAACGAGCCCGAGGATCAACCCCTGGGGCATTCCACTCCACTGGCTGCCAACCAGACATCAAGCTATTAACTACACCCCTCTGAACCCAATGATCAAGCCAGCTTTCTGTCCACCTTACAGTTCATTCATCCAACCCAGGCTTGTCCAACATACGGTCCACGGGCCGCCATGTGGCCCACCAAGCCATTTTCTGTGGCCTGCAGTGCTGCGACAGGAAACAAAAGTAAACACCTTTTACTTTTGTTCCCACCCCTTGTCCCTCCCCCATCCCCTCAGCAGCTTCCTAATGGCTGGAGATGATCCTGTCGCTGCTGCTGTGGCTGTCGGGGTGGGAAACCAGCGCCACTCCCACCTCCCTGCATCCCCCCGTGCCTGCAGACATCACGCTGGGGGTGGTGAGTCTCAGGCCTCAGGGAGGGAGGGACCCCTGCCACTTGGGCTCCGGCTTGGGCTGCCCCAGGGGACAGGGAGCAGGGGGGTGTCCCTGCACATCCTGCAGACCCCCTGTAGAGTCCCCACATGTCCCCCTGGCTGCAGAGCCCAGGTGTGCAGGTGTGGGAGCATCCTCAAGACCACCCTGGTGGCAGGGAGGACACAGCAGGGTCAGGCGGCACCCCTTGACCCCTGCGCCCCCAGGCTGTGGCCAGACTGGACAGGCCATGTGAGCGCCCGCTCCTGCCAGCCCACTGGGTGATAAAAGTTCATGATCCGGCCACACATTCAAAAAGGTTGGACACCCCTGATCCAACCCATACTTCTGTAGCTTGCTTGCAAGAATATTGTGGGAGACCACATCAAAAGCCTTGCTGAAGTCAAGGTGTATCACATACACAGAGCCAGTCATCTCATCATAGAAGGCAATCAGGTTGGTCAGGTATGCCTTGCCCTTTGTGAATCCATGCTGACTGATCCAAATCAGTTTCTCCTCTTCCAAGTGCTTAGAAATGGATTGCTTGAGGACCTGCTCCATGATTTTTCTAGGGACTGAGGTGAGGCTTACCAGTCTGTAGTTCCCCAGATCCTTCTCCTTCTCTTTCTTAAAGATGGGCACTATATTTGCCCTTTTCCAATCATCTGGGACCTCTTCTGATCACCATGAACTTTCAAAGATGATGGCCAGTGGCTCTTCAATCACATCAGCCAACTCCCTCAACACCCTCAGGTGCATCCCATCCAGCCCCATGGACTTATACACCTCCAGCTTTTCAAAATAGTCACTAGCCTTTTCTTTTGCCACTGCTGGCTGTTCACCTCCTCCCCAAACTGTTCTGCCAGGTGCTGTAGTCTGGGAGCTGACCTTGCCTATGAAGGCTGAAGTGAAAAAGGCATTGAATACTTCAGCCTTTTTTGCTTCATATGTCACTAGGTTTCTTCTCCCATTTAGTAGGGGACCCACACTTTCTCTTCTTCTTGCTGCTAACATACTTGTAGAAATCCTTCTTATTACCTTTTACATCCCTTGCTAGTTGCAACTCCAATTGTACTTTGGTCTTTCTGATTTGATGCCTGCATGCCCAAGCAATATTCTTATACTCTTCCCAAGTCATTTGTCCAAGTTTCCACTTCTTGTCAGCTTCCTTTTTGTGTTTTAGCTCACTGAAGACTTCCCTGCTAAACCAAGCTGGTCTTCTGCCAAACTTGCTAGCCTTCTTGAGCATTAGGATAGTTCCTTCCTGAGCTCTGAATGTGAAGAAAATATCCTGTGAACTTGAAGTGCAAAACTATTCTGGGATAGCTCTTCAGGTGGACATGCTGCAGCTGTACTTCTCAGCCTTCCAGCCCCATGGACCAGAAGAGTGGTGTGGGACCAGACCATAGGCTAGCCCGCATGCCAGATCCAGCCCTGTGCTGGTTAAACCCAATCCTACACACTGGATCCAGCCATGTACTGGCCTGACCCCCTGCACTGAATCCAACTATGGCCAGCCCAACCCTGTGTGCCAGCTCTGGCTGTGCACTGGCTCAACCCAATCCACCAGATGTGGCCACAGAGTGACTCTATGCATCAGCCCCACTGCAGACTGGTTATCCAATACACAGAGCCATATCCTCCAGTCCATGGGACTCCATGGGTCCAGAAATTTGGCAGCAGTGGAGTGGCAATTAACGCTTACACTGCTCCCCCAGCATCACATTTCCAGACCCTTGGGGAGGTACCCAAGCCAGTTTTGTAGGTCAGCTCTGGCCTGTGGGCTGCAGGTTAAGCACCACTGCTCTAGAATTACTATAGAATAATAGGAAAATAGGCCTGGAAGAGACCTCAAGAAGCCATCTGGTCCAGCTCCTAGTTCAAGGCAGGATCATTCCTGTCTACTGTGAAGTAACTATTCCAGATTACCTAACTCCTGGGGTGCATTTTGCTTTTCACCTAAATATCCTGGTATGACCAATAGCTCTGACCTAACAGTATGCTTCAGCATGGTCCTAAATCCACAATAGCCAATTCTCTGTTAACCTTAATGGCTCTAAATGAGACAAAAAGTATGAGATCCTGGGTGTGTCTACATGAGACACATTAATGAGCATTAGGTTAATTTAATGCACAATACAGATGTGTGTCTACATATGTGCACCCTTAACATGCATTAAAGATGGCAAAATTAGACTAATCATGCCTAAATTTGATACCTGAAAAATCAGGTATCAAATTTAGTTGCATTAGTTAAAGTGGATTAACACACTGTAGATGCAACCTGGCACTAACTTTAGTGCCAGGTGTCCCCAGCCACTAGGGGCACATGACAGGGCTACAGAGACTTGGCACTAACTTTAGTGCCAAGTCTCTGCATGTGTGGACACCTGCCAAAATTGCTTAATGCGCTTTAAATTTAGTCACACTTAAATGCACATGTAGACGTGCCCACTAAGAAGTAAAAATGCAACTATGTTGGCCAATATAGAATATGGTAATGCCAATCCTCACCTCTTCCCTAACTGCTATGTGACAAAATCCAGTTTTGTTAGCAGGGAGCAGTCACTGCATTTCCAGCAGCACAAGGAACTCAGTTCTCCTTGATCCCTACTCAAGAATTCAATGTATGGTAATCCCATCTACACAGGGACAAGGGACAGATCAGATTGAAGTGGGTTTGTTATGTCAGTGTTTCCATATGAAGATGATAGAGGAAAAAATGTATGGCAGAAACAGATGGCTATTTCCCATGACTGAATAATTCATCTAATGAAGGAAAATGGGAATGCAGCAGAGAAAATTAACAAGATTGTGGAAAATGTGAATGACTAGATAAGAATGGATGCTCTGATGAAATCTGTCAAATAATTTTATGAAAGTAACTCCAGATTCTTTTCCCAGAAAAGATCCTTGTGTACTTTGTTACCAGTTATGCTGAGGCATTAAATTAATAAGATCAATATTAACCATTTTTTTACTAAGATAAAGCACTTCATGAGTTGGAAGAGATTGTGTGGAACTTACAATTGAAAGAACTAAAACCTTCAAAGCAAGGCTTGGCTCTAAGGGAAAGAAAAATATTTGGATTTATAAAAGACACCAAGTATCATTGTAATTAAATTTAAAAAAGAAGAGCATGGTTTAAATGTCTGAGCTCAGGAAATTATAATTTTGGCTCTGCTTCTGACTCATGTATTGCCATTGTCAAGTCACTATCTCTTGGTGTATCAATTGCACATCTTTAAAATGGAAATACTACTTACCTGCTGCAAGGAGGATTGGTTAATGTTTGTGTAGTAGCACTTTGAAAATTAAAGTTCCACGTAAGCATGGCTAGTACTAAGCCAGCTACAATTTATTCTGGTGCTAAATAAAAAGGGGTTTTGCAAGCCATGCACCTACGTTTTTTATGTAGTTTGCAAGGAAAATGCATATGAAGTCTGTTTATATAGTAATTACAAGTATTTGGTATTTACATAGCACCTCCCACCCTGAAGGAAAGCAACATGTTCAGATGCATGGTGTGTAAATATTCAGTTGCTTTATAATTGAGAGCAGTGGACCAGGAAGAGGGCAAGTTACAGCTGTCTGAGTAATCATATGAGAACTCTGCATTGTCATATTTTGCAATGTGTATATTTTTATTTTTTGGTTTGTAGATATTTGTGATTAAAACTACACTATCTACCAAAGAATTTTTAAAGAAATACATTGGCATTATTAACCCAATTTAAAGGAATTTTGGAGTCAGATAAATTCTTTGGTTTGAGACCCATTCTAAAAAGGAGCAGGTCAGAATCCATCTGTTGTATGTTTGTTACAAGGAAGCTCCCCACCACCCAGTACATAGCTTGGAAACTTCACTCATTTGTCTGGACTTTGACACTTTTCAGCCAAGCAAAATCCAAGTGCTTACATACCTCAGAGCTATACAAGTACAAATATTCCTTAAAAGTTCTAGGTGTGGACATTCTTATAGCTAGGGACAGACATTCAAAAAGCCAGAGCCTGAAGTGATTCAATCTTTGCAGGTTAGTCTAACCTGAGTAGATTGAACCAATTTGCAAGTGAATAGACATTCACTTTTGACTCTGGAAATGCAGGCACGTGCTTGCTATGGCTCAGGCCAGAAGCTGGGGGGCACTAGAGCCCTGGGCTGAATCCCTCCGAGGAGCAGCCAGCTGGCTGCAGGGAGGGGGCAGAGAGAGAGGATGTGGCCTGGCTGGAGGTGGGGAGCTGGGGCTATTCACGATGCCCAACTCACCGCTACTTCCCACTGTGGCAGCGTAGCCCCAGCTGAGGCCGCCCCAGAGGGCGGGGGTCAGTGCCTCCCACCTCCAGCTCTGCACAGGGCCCTGGTTTGCAGGTGGACTGAAATTTGGCTCCCTGCTCCCCCCCAGTGGCAGCAAAGTTACCTATCATAGCAGGCAGAGGTGAAGAACCTGACACCAGCTGCCTGCTCACAGAGGCACCAGGCACTCAAGGTAGGCTGCTGTGGGCTGGGGATGTGGGCAGTGGTGGGGGGAGGCAATGGACCACTGCAGCCCAGTCCGGCCTGGCCCCGCGGCCCAGGACTGCAACCTGGTCTGGTCCAGCTTTGCGGACCAGGACCGTAGGCAGCAACCGGCCCGCAGCAGCCCACCCTTCCCTCTCCCAGCAATAGTGGCAGAGCAAACCATCATAGTGGGCAGAGCTGAGGCACCGGTCACCCACTGCCTGCTTGTGGCAGTGCCAGATGCTCAAGGTAGTCTGTGTGCCAGTCGCTGCCTACGCCCCTGGGCCGCAAGGCCGGGCCAGACTGGACTGACTTCCTGGGCTGTGGGACTGAGCCGGACTGTACCAGGCTGCAGCAGTCCATTGCCTCCCCCCACCACTGCCCACAACCCTGGCCTGCAGCAGCCCACCCCAAGCACCCGGCAGTGAGTGACAGGTGCTTCACTTCAGCCTGCTGCAATAGTTCACTCTGCCACAACCACTGGGAGCGGGAGGGAGGAAGGGAGCCATGCTGCAGCTGCAGGCCACCTGCAAACCATAGCCCCAGCATGGGGCTGGAGGCAGGAGGTAGTGGACAGTGACCCCTGCCCCCTAGGGCCACCCCAGCCTGGGACGTGCTGCTGCAGTGGGAGGCAGAGGTGAGTTGGGCTCCATAAATAGGACCAACTCCCTCCTTGCATCCAGGTCACATCCCCTCTTCCTGCCCCCTTCCCGCAGCCAGCTGGCTGCTCTTTGGAGGAACTCAGCCCAGGATGCCATATCGGTGCCCCCCCCACCCACTGCTGCCTGGGGGAATTAACCTCCACCTGTCCCCCCAGGCTATTGGTGCTTGGCTGCCACAGCCCCAGGTGCACAGCTACAGATGCACAAGCAGAACCTACCACTGCCTGCACCACTCCTCCCCAGAATGGGGGGGATTACATCCCCACTTCCCCTCAGGTTACTGGGGTCTGTTCCCACACCTGCTCCTGCTCCTGGAGCAGCGAGGGGGGTGGGGATGCCTAGCAAGGGCTGCTGCCCCCTTGCCAGGCAGACCCAGCAGCACTGCTGAATAGGGTTTCCCACCCCACCCCTTTCTCAGCCAGCCAGAGCAGTGATAGTGCTCAGCTAAGGATGAGAGGGGCAGGGCCAACCCTGCTTGGCTAGAACAGACAGCACAGCCCACCCCATGGCTGCAAACATGCTGGGATGCTAAAGGACTCTGATTTAACGATAAGCCAGGAGGGGGTCTGGGACACATGTTCCATACCCTGGTTTGACCTCAATCAGTTAAGTCTGATACTACATTCAACCAAGTTTATCTCAAACCAGATTCAGCCATTTTGAAACTGGTTTATGTGCACTAAACTTATGTTCTGTTACAGGTTTAAACCATTTTCTGATCACTTAAACAGGTTTATGTGTAACTTCTGTCCCTAGCCATTGAGTTAATTTGGAATGATTGTTATGCTTTCAGTTCACACCCTAACTTAACTCAAAACAAATTCCAAGTTTAGACAAGCCCTAAGGACAGTGTCCCCAAAACTTCTTCCCACTTAGCTACAGCTTTTCTTGCAACTGTACCTATTGAGCTGGATCTTCTCTAAGAAGCTAAAAATGCCTTCTTCCATCTACAGCTGGGACTCACAAAGTTAAGAAATGACCTTTACCTATGTTATACCCAAGCTGAATTTCTGTAACTAGGGAATTCACTGTAACTATGGAAAAAGCCTAGTGACTTTTAAATAGTTTAATTTGGTCCAGAATGTGGCAGCCTATCTCTCTGGCAATAATAGTTCCCATGATGGCATAAGAGCAAGTACTCTGGTATACTGTCTACTCATTATATACTAGGTGAAGTCCTGGATGCCCAACTTCTAAGCTGCTTGGTGCCTCATGCCACATGCCTCATGAGAAGTACAGACACTCTCCCCTCCACTGTGGCACTAGACCCACCCCCAACACCCCAGTACACTCTTTGTACACATGAGCACAATTCCTCCCCACTGTTGCAACTCCCCTCAATCCCTGCAACATGTGCCTATGTGAGCATCCCTCCCCATTGTTGAACCATGCAGGTACAATCCCTTCCCACATAGCTTCAATCCTCCCTGCACCAGGCCCCAGATCCACCTTTAGCTCTTCACATCTCTCCCTGGGAAGAGACAGAAAGCAGCAGCCAAAGGAGAGAGGTGGAGCCCAGAGATTCTGGTTGCTGTTGCACCTGGAGCAATGAGAGAAGCAGCAACCAGGTAAGAGTCTGGGGACCACAACTTAACCCTTTATAGATTTCAGTGGCTTGCAGGCTACCAGTTGCTCAGCCTGGGTATGTCTTAAACAAAAAGTCCACGGTATGGCTCAAGCTGCTTTAGATGCTCTCTCTTTTGCCACACTAACCATCTCCTACAACAGTTATGTTATTTAGGAATTAATGAAACTCTCAATCCTACCAAAGGTGAAATGCAAAAAAAGAGATGGATTTCCCTGAAGTGAGCCCAAGAGCAAGAAATTCACAAATCCGCCACCCTCAAAATAAAGTGCAACACTTACTTGTCTGATTTAATTTTCATACAGGTATAACAATACAATAAGAAGGCACAAGAGGGAAAGAAAAAAGAAAAAACATTCTCCCCATATTTACTAGGCCCCAGTGCAAGAGAAAACGATCTACTGTGGCTAAAAAAAAGTTATGAGATGCTCAGACATCACTGTTTAGCCCAGCATATGAGTCCAAGTAAATAGATTTAAAAGATGGAGGGGGGAAAAGCTAGAAATGCATTTTGGAACACACTTGGGTAACAGTGAGGGTTGCCAATGACAGAGAGAAATATATTTTTAATTGTAAATCAATTGCTTTTTCATTTACCATTTTTCATACAGCTTTTGTATTCTTGATCTGTACACACACAAACACACACACATATATATAGATTATGTATACATGATACAGATATAGTCAAATGATAAATCACATAGAAAAACCCTTGCTTCTCTGGTTAAGATTTTATCAATCTAACAAAAAGTGATACAAATGATGATTTGAAAGTTTTTGAAAGAGATGATTACAACTGTCTTTGAAGTTAAGATTGTCTATATACTGAGCATATTTCCAATTTAATATGAATTCTGGTAGACCAAGCAATGCTTATAAAAAGGTCTTTTTACCACAGTATGAACATTTATTAGTTTGGCATGGTTTTAGAATGCCAGCTGTGTTTTTTAGTTTGGAGGTAAGCTGTGTGACCTAATGCCACTCTTACATTTGCAAGTGCTTACAGAACCTCTGAGAACTACTGTATGTTTTATGAGAAGACATTCAGCAAGAATGTGTATAACATAGCTTATGGTAGAGCTTCAAGGACTACACAAGCCATAAAGATACAGAAAATACCTACAGCTATTTGTACTTTGTCCTTTTGTTTCAAAGTGTCTTCTCTCTGTCTGGTGTTTACAATCCAACTCAATTTAACTTATAAGCAGCAATCACATCCCTTTCTCTACCTTCATTTTGCTAGGCTAAGCAACCCATGGTCTTTTAGAGCACTGACAGACATGCAGCTCCCCAGTGTAACTCATGCTGCTTCACAGAAAGTGCCATGATTTACAGCAACCTCCCTGCCCCCCCAACACAACAGACATTCACTGCTTGTGGGGGGGGGGGGGGGGGGGGGGGGGGCAGGGGATCAAGCTTCACTTCGGAGCCAATCTAGGAGGAGCTGCCTGTCTGAGGCCCCACCACCCGAACAGCTCTGGTGCTCTGTAGGATGGGAGCGGGGAGAAGAGAAGGGGCTCCAATGGACCCACCTCCCCTCCAGTGCAGGCTGGGCAAACTGCAGCCTGAGCTCCCTCCCCTCCCTTCTCATCCTGCAGATAGCACTAGAGGTGGGGCTGGGCTGCATCAGCTCAGCCCCAATCAGACAGAACTTAATAAAGGCACTCTTCTTTGGAGCACCTTCATCTGAACCCTCATTACATGAGGGTTAATTTGTCACATGATTGGAAATTTTTAAAGTGCTCTGCAGCCATTCTCTTCTATCAGGGCATGGCTGTAGAGCACTTTCAAGGGGCCAATCATGTGACAAATGTCATTTCTGTCAGTGCCTCTGGTTGGATCGTTAGTGAACAGAGCTGCATACAACAGCTAAGATGAGACCTCATCACTTCTTCTGCAAAGGCATTAAGACTTCTCTAACTCTCTAGGAAATAGCTCACCAAATGTACCCTAGGACTGCATGTGCTTTTTTCATAAGCACGTTACACTGGTGGCTCACAGTCATATAGTGATCAACTAATACACCCAGGTCTTACTTCCTCCCCTGTCATTTCCAGAGGACCAGTAATCTTGCTATGACCAGATTTTTGGACAAGATTCTTATTATTAGTCCCTGGGAGAACTTTGTTCAATTACATTTCCTCTTATTTCCATTACTCCAGTCCTTCAAGTCAGTCCTTAAATCAGGTCAGGTTTGCCTGCTACCATAGTTTACACTAGATGGAACTACCTGCTACTGCTAGCCACTGCCCAGTATTTGGAATTAAATAACCTGGCAACCTGACAGATACAAATGTCTAGAAGAGCACCTTAAAGGTGGATACTAGTCTTACTCCTGGCAGAGAAAATACTGCCAATAGGTTGTAGAACTAAGGTCTACTCTGTAATAGGGTAGACTGGGCTCTTTAACTTGAGTTGGCAGCTAGTCTAGGAGTGGAGCTCTGATTGATGGACAAATGGATGATCTCCTGTGTTCTTGCAACTCCTGCAGCCAAGATGATTCCAAACATACTGGCACCTGCCTTTCATTTGGAGTAAAGCAGCAAGGCTGAAAGGAAGATGCTAGTGTGCGTGCAACTTGGTGTCTCTATATACACTGCCCAGACTTTTGTGTCCTGGAGAGGTAACTCCAGCTTCGCTTCATCTTTCATGTTCAGTGAACTGTCTCACTTGGCACAATTTTATTGTCTTGTGAGACAGACAGATCTGTCTACTACAAGTCATCCAGGTTTTCATGAATGCTAGTTTCATGAATGTTATTTTCATGAATGTTATTCCAATCCAATCCAATTGTATTCCAATTTTTTTCATGAGTTATTTCAATCCAATCCAATTGTATTCCAATTTTTTCCATGAATGTTATTCCAATCCAATCCAATTATATTGATTCACATACAACTTTCTGAAGAAAGTGAATTAAAAATATCTCCCAGATGTGTGCCATCAGCAAATTTCCTTATCACACTCCAATTTGTTGTGACAGGATCGCTGATGAAAATATTTAATAAAATCGGTTCCAAGACAAATCCTTGAGTAGCAACCTCTCTCCCCCTTAGTGGTTCCTCAGTGCTGAAATACACAGCCTACTCTCATCCTCCCTTCTGCCATTGCCTTACTCATGCCACAACTCTTGTAATAATCTCCCTCCCTTCCAGTTCAATCATTTTCCAAATTAGCACTGCATCAAATGCTTTACTGAAGACTAGTGTTGAAGTGATGTTGTAGTTGCAATGGTCTATGACAGGGTCCCCAAAGTTTTTTGTGCTGTGGCCCGGCAAACTGTGGTCCAGGAGTCACAGCCAACCGTGGCTGCAATTTCCAGCCGGCAGACAGGTAAGGATACCCCCTGGGTGGAGGAGGGTGGGCCAAACCCTGTGCTGCCGTGGGCCCTGCAGAAGGAGCCGCAGCCTCTCTGCCCAGCTCTGGGGGGGCTGTGATTTGCTAGTCTGTGGCCACTTCCGGTCCAGCAGCCAACCGTGCTATGGACTGGCAGCTGACCCACCATGGCTCAGCACCGGGCTGCAGCCCAGGGATTGAAAATCCCTAGTCTAGGAAATATGTAAGAGGCAAGATTTCTTGTGGATGATATCTTGGATAGACTTAAACAAGCTTTCGGGTATCACAGACCACTTCCTTGGGTCTCTGGGAGAGAAGCAGACACAGCAGAACTAAATAGCAGATGGAACAAGGACCTGTGTAAAACTCTTAAATGAAAATAAAAAACAGGATATAAGAAAAATTATCTGGTAGCTAACAGACAGGCAAAATGGTGGCACGCAGCATACACTCATTTAATGGCTTGATGGGACCTTATCCCCACTCCCAACAATTACACCTCCTGCTATGCCATACATGCATGGCAGGAGGCATGATTTTGGGATTGGGGATCAGATCCCAATTTACCATTATTACTTGCTGGTTGCTGGGCTTTCCCTGCACCAGCAAGTTGGGCTGGGGCTGACAATCAGTTGATCAGTCCTGGAGTGAACCAGTTCATTTCCCCAGTGTGGGGCTAGAGCTGAGAATTAAATGATTGTCAGCCCTGGCTCAGACAGCCCCAGGTCCAGTTCACCCAATGCTGTCTGGGCAGACAATCAGCTGATTGTTGGCCTTCACCAAACAGCCCCAGGTCTGAAACCCAGGGCTTGACATTCAGATAGTTATCAAAACCCGGTGCCCAGCAGCTTGGGTAGGGGATCAGAGGCTCCCAGTGGGGGGAAGGGCTTCCCCCACTAGGGAATTAAACTGCTCCTCTGGGAATTTCTGACCCCCATGCCTAACAGCCTTAAATTGGTTGCATATCTAGCAACCTGACGATTTACACCATGATTAACACATTAATCGTGGCATAAATATAATGTGTAGAGGGGCTCACAGTAAAAACCTGGTAAGGAAAAGAGCAAGGTCATTTAGGACAGTCATATCACTTGTGAAGTGCAGAGATTAGGGTGTATCAAGTAGATTATAATGTATTATAAACAAGCTTGATATTATCCAGCAGACCCAAAACTGCTACAGAAAAACCTGATGACAGCCATCCAACACAGGACAAAAAAGTGGAACCAGCTTTGTATTATATCTGCTTTGTATAAGGCCACTATTTAAAATAACTCTGTCTCTCTCCTCAAAATTGAGTGGAACTAGTCTCTACCCAAACTTAAGCAGTTACTTAAGACACTTAAAATCAAAGCAGGACTTTTTATTTTGAAATAAATATTGATACATTGACTTATGGCAACATAAAAATACTAATTTATTAATACCTATTTATTTATTGTATTGATGCACATTTAATTCTCTACATAGATGCAAGTTTAAGTTTGTATACATTACGGGCAGTGTGCCTGATTCTCCACAGACTGTGCATTGGTGTATCTCCATTGAGTTGCACCAGCATAAGGGTACTTAGATAAAAGAATAATTAGGTATATTTTGTTAATGATCACATGAAGATTCAGGTGCTGCTGGTTTCATTCTTTCCTGTGTTGCTGCTGTGCTGCCTGTGAGGTGGCTCTTGTGATAGCACTAATAAGAAGAAAGAGAAGTTTGCTAAGCAGGTTCCTATGTGTGGGAACCACTGACCTTAGGCAAACTATGGTACATGTCCATATGGCCATATGGTGGCTCATTGGAAGTCACATATGAACTCAGTTCAAGGCCTCAGTCCAGGTTTGAAAGTTGCACTTAGTTGATCCAACTGTAAATATGTACCTGGTTATTCAAGCTGAGGAACCAAATGTGACCAGATGTGATCACATCACTCCCTTATCTGCCTTTGACCATAGAAGCTGGCATGCTTTAACCATGCCTGAACACTGAGCTTTTTGACTTGGGCAGATCTTTGACTTGGATTTAATGGCAAGATGCCCAAAACTCTTTAAAAAAAGTTTAAATCAGCTATTCTTAACCAAGGTACTCTGGGGTGCCATGAGATCCTTTAAAGAATTTTGCACAATAATACCACTTTTAGGTGTTTCACGAAGTTCACAAGATAAACCCAGAGGATCCTAAAACATTCTGACCTCTGTGGTTTCTAAGTTCGTTGCACCCAAAGAATTACTCTATTATTTTTCTGTAATTAAAAATGAGTAAAAGTAAATATCTGGCATTTTTGGAGGGGTACCTTCAGTGTAATGAGGGGTACCTTGCATCCAAAACATGAAGAAGCACTGTTTTAAATAAACAGTTGCATGAACTACAGGAAGCCAGTACATGCCAGGAAGCAAAATGGATAACCTGAGCCAATTTCCTAGCTTCCAACCAAGACCAGAGGCATAAATAGATGCCTGAGCATCCTAGGTAATAGCGGTGCATGAAACAACCTCAGTGGTTGTGTTGTTGGCTGCTACTATTTTTATACACCCCCAGTGTTGGCACTTAAGGCTGGTGCCCGATCATCCCACTTTGTTATGCTACTGACCCAGGCAACTCCACCTCTTTTACCCCTCCCCTATGAGCTCCACTTCCATTTTGCAGATTTCCCCTTCTCGTCGAATGATTTTTGTTTTCTCTAAGAGCTACTCAAACTTTTTTGTATTTTTCTTGATTTAAATTTTGTAGAAAACTGAGCGACATGATGTTTAGCTTTTGTTCAACAATAATGCAGATAACAATTAGCAGGAACTTTGAACTTAAATTATACAAGGAAAAAACCCTGCCCCTACATGTAGTTCAACAGCATACCAAGATATACGAGCACTTAATTTATGACATATTCAATTATTTTTTTGTAATTTGAGTAACAGGAAACACAAATAATAGTGGGGACTTCCCTATAGATTTTTTGATGTTCTAAAAACAGGAGTCTAAAATCCTTATTCAAAATTGATCTTGTAATACAAGCTTATTAGGAACTTGGAGGATGCTGTATGTGTTGGAAAACATGGATTCATTGAAACTGCAACTTGAAAATGAAAATGTTGTCAGGAAGGTTTCACAAGCCCAAAATGGAATGATATTTCTAGTCAAAAGGAAAAAGACAGCTAGAGACCCCATAATATCCCAAAGCCAAGTGGTTCAGGCCATCTGCTCAATTCAGACCAGGACTTGGTGTTGGGTCCCCCATAAACAAGGAGAGTGCCATAACAAGACTATCAGTTGATACTGTGGTTCATTTTTATTTTTCTATTTGCTTTCTTCTCTCTCTCTCTCTCTCTCTCTCTCTCTCACACACACACACACAAATATGATCAACAGGTTTTAGTTTCATTGTACATTGAAACATTAACACATTTTGTGAAATGGAAATCATGCTTCTTGGAAAGCCTTAGTTACAATGAAACTTTTACACTTTCTTAGACCTTTATTTCACTTCTCAATATGCAAATCATTTAAACCTATTTCGAACTGAAATAGAAGGTACACAAAAAGGAGAACTTTGCATTCAGTACTTCTGATATCAACTTCTTCAGTTGATGGCCAGTGCCAAGTCTGTCTGCAGGCCAGATGCAGACAGCATTCCCGATCCAGTGAGGGTGGGCATGGCAAGCCCCATCCAACTACAGACCCCAACATGGCTGTACAGGAGAGGGGGCTTGATCTGGCCCTGCAGAGGACAGAGGAAAGGAGAGAGGGGGCTTGAACACTGATTCAGGTGCAAAGGGAGGCATAGAACCATAGAAAATTAGGTTTGGAAGGGAACCCAGGAGGTCTTCTAGTACAACCCCCCTGCTCATAGCAGGTCCATCCATAACTAGATCATAACAGCCACAGCTTTGTCTAGCCGGGTCTTAAAACCCTCCAAGGATGTAAATTCCATTCCACCACCTCTCTGGGTAACCTGTTCCAATCTTTAATTACCCTCCTAGTAAGAACATTCTTCCTAATATCTAATCTAAACCTCTCTTGATGCAACTTGAGACTGTTGCTCCTTATTCTGTCATCTGTCACTACTGAGAACAGTCTAGCTGCATCCTCTTTCAAACCCTCATTCAGGTAGTTGAAGGCTGCTACTGAATCCCTACTTAGTCTTTTCTTCTCTAGACTAAATAAGCCTAGTTCCCTCAGCCTCTCCTCAGAAATCATGTGCCCCAGTTCCCTAATCATTTTTGTTGCCCTCCACTGGGCTCTTTCCAAATTGTCCACATCCTTTCTATAGTGAGGGGCCCAAAACTGAACGCAGTACTCCAGATGTGGCCTCACCAGTGCTGAATAGACAGACATAATTACTTCTCTTGACCTACTGGCAACACACCTACCAATGTAGCCCAGGATGCCATTAGCCTTCTTTGCAACAAGGGCACACTGCTGGCTCTTATTCAGCTTATTGTTCAATGTAAGCACCAGGTCCTTGTCTGCAGAGCTACTGCCCAGTCAGCCCCCAGCCTGTACTGGAAATGGGATTGTTCTGTGCTAAGTTCAGGACTTTGCACTTGTCCTTGTTGAACCTCATGAGATGTTTTTTGGCCCCATCCTCCAATTTGTCTAGGTCTCTCTGAATCCTAGCCCTACCCTCCAGCATATGTACTCCTCCCTCCAGCTTGGTGTCATCTGCAAATTTGCTGAGGGTGCACTTTTCCAGGTCATTGATGAAGATATTGCCATTTTCCAGGTCACTGATGAAGATATTGAGCAAAACCAGCCCCAGGACCAACCCCTGGGGCACTCCACTTGGTACCAGCTGCCAACAACACATTGAGCCATTGTTTACTACCCTCTAAGGCTGATGCTCCAGCCAGTTTTCTATCCACCTTACAGTCGATTCATTCAGCCCGTACTTCCTTAGCTTGCCTGCAGGAATGTTGTGGGAGATCATATCAAATCCTTTGCTAAAATCAAGGTATACCAAATCCACTGGTCTCCCTACATCCACAGAGCCAGTCATCTAATCATAGAAAGCAATCAGGTTGGTAAGGTGTGACTTGCTGTAACCTCTTGTGTCTATCTACCGGACGCCGTGCATGCGACTTCCGCTTGAGCTTGGCCGTGACTTCTTCGGGACGGAAGAGTCAGTCTCTGGGTGAGACTGGAGCCTTTCCTGCCACGTCTTTGATGATTGGTTTGTTTCACTCGGGAGGATGATGTTTTGGTCCCCCTTTCCCTGGTACTTCCCTTCGGGTCACTTCCTTTGCGGCTCTTTCATGGGGCTCCACCTCCCCTACACCCCACCTACCACCAACCACGATGGAATCATTCATCATCGAGCATGGTGTTCTGGGATTTCTCCCCGCTCTAACCTGCCAGGTCTGGTGACCGTAGCAACATTGCTTTTCCTTGTAGGCATCTCTGGCGGCCCTCTTTCTTTGGCTATCTCATGACTGCATTTGATACCACCCTGCTCTGGGGTGCCTTTCCCCACTTCAGAGGTCATAGTTGGGTCTCTGTTGGTTGCAGCTGATCTGCTGCTCCGCTGGGTTCTGCCAGGCTCCAGTCTTTGCTGGAGGTCTCAGCCCTCCATGGTGGCCCTGTGGACAATGCCTCCAATTGAGGCTGTCTATACGGCCCTGGGGCGACCCCTTCCTGGGGTGCCCACCAGGGCTTCCCAGAAGGAGCTTCTGTGTGCTCCCACTCCTCCTGCTGCACTGGGGACTCCACTTCCGGTCCCCCTGGTTGGAGTTCCTCCGGGCTTTTTGGCCCAGCTCCAGGTGACTGGCCAGCCAATCGGCCCTAGGAAGCTTGAATAAAGTGGGTCCGGGCTGACATGGGAACCTTTCCTGGCTCCCTCCGGCTTGTCCACTTTTTTTCCTTTTGAAGTGTTGCCATGGCAGTTCTGCCTGCCGTGGTTTCACTTTCGCCGGCTGTGCTCTCTTGGGTGGCATCCCACCGCCTCCCGGCTTCACCAGTTAAGTTTTTCTCATACTTGCCCTTGGCGAATCTATGCTGAATGTTCCTAATCACCTTCTTCTCCTCCAACTGCTTAGAAATGGATTCCTTGAGGACTGTTCCATGATCTTTCCAGAGACTGAGGTGAGACTGATCAGTATAAAGTTCCCTGGATCCTCCTTTTTCACCTTCTTAAATATGGGCACTATATTTGCCCTTTTCCAATCATTCCAGGCCTCTCCTGATTGCCATGATTTTTCAAAGATGGCCAATAGCTCTGCAGTCACATCAGCTGACTCCCTCAGCACCCTCTGGTGCATCCCTTTCAGCCCCATGGACTTATATATGCCCAACTTTTCTAAACAGTCCCTGACCTGTTCTTTCATGGCATAGACTGGCCCCAGTGCAACTGCAGTGGTAGGGAGAGGATGTGGCCTGGCTCCATCCAGCTATGGAGGGGGAGAATGGGTGTGGCCCAACACATCAGTTGATGTGTCTATATGCAAAGCCTCACTGTGGGTGTAATGCCATAGCCCTCATACAGGGGGTGGGTCTTGGAATCTTCTAAGTCAGGGGTGCTCAACTCCTGGTCCATAAGCCAGATCCAGCCCTAGCACCATGTCTTCTGGCCCTACACACTATATCAGATGTACAAGGTGGTGCAAAGCCAAATCCTGACATGCAGAGCTGGGCAGGGCGGGGCCCTGAAGCTGAATCCTGGTATGCAGAGCTGGATGGGTGCAACATGGGACCCCAGAACTTAATCCTGGCACATGGGCCTGGGCAGATGTGGTACGGGGCCCCAGCGCCCAATCCCAGCATGCAGGGACAGCAGAGGACCCAATCCCAGGATGTGGGGTCCAGCCAAACTGTGTGGGGCCTGATCTGGGTATGTGGGCCCAATTCTGGCATGTGGGATCCAATCCAGCCTGCAGACCAGCCCTGTGCCACTCATTTGGCCTGTGGGGCCACAAGGTTGAGCACCAGTGCTCTAGGTGAGCACAGGCTGATGTACCTTAGTAAATGTAACATCTGCTCTGGAGGCTTCTGTGATTGCAAAGAGCATGGTCAAGTGCCCCATAGATATTGGTTACAGAAGCATTGTGGAAGGATGCTATTGAGCTATCTTCATTCTAGTAGGACTACAAATATTGGTTCCACCTTGGTGGTCTCCTACAAAACTTAGTTCTCTCCAATATCTACCTGGACAGTCTTTATGGTGATATCACTTCACGTTTAGATCTCTCAACTAAGGAAGCAAATAGGCACAGAAACTTTCTCAATGGCTCCATTCTACATAGGGAAAATGGCAGAACCCTTTTCACATTGCAGGAGTTCAGTAACATCTTAACTTTCAAAGAGTGAAGTTTGAAAAAAAAGAACACAAACAAATGGCTTTGTTGGCTGAGGTGGACTTCATAATTGTCATGGGTGGATTCATGGGGGCATGGTGGTGTGATTCCCTTTCCACTCCTGACACCTATGGGAGCCAAAGCCCCAATCCTTCAGAAGCCAGGCTGTCTGTGGCCAGGAGTACATCCCCAGGCAGCACTGCAGAGCAGCTTCCCCAGCTGCCTGCATGTAAGCCTATGGTGGAGGTGGCAGATTGAGGCCCCCACGGCAAAGGAAGTGGAGCAGGGGCTGGGCCAGAGGGCATTGCCCAGCCAGGGCAGTGCATGGGGCCTGGGGCAGGGATGGGACAGAGCCACAGGTGGTTCATCCAGGGGGCAGTAGGGGCAGTTTCCTGCCACGGTGTGCACTCCCAGGGAGGAGTGCATGAGGGGACACATGCCCCACAGATTTGTGCATGGGGCAGAGGTGGATGCAGGCTGCTCACTGGGGGCTCAGGGCTTCCCTCCCTGCTGTCCCCCTGGGAGCCCTATGCCAGGGCATCACCATACAGCAGCGGGGGCAGCAATGTGGAGTTGTGCCTCCTGCTGCTGCCACGTAAGCAGAGGGTTCTTTGTCATGGCAGCATGGGGATGCTGTGGGGAGGGCAGTGTGGCAGGCCTGGGTCTAGTGCTTAGCTTTGGGCAGTTGGGCTTGATGTGGCCCGGCTCCCCACAGTTATAGCACCCCCTCTTTTCTGAATTGGGTGGTCTGTCCGAATCTGAGGCCGTCTTGCGCTCTGCCGGAGGTGGCCCTCTTTCCCCTTTTTGACCTGGGCCTCCCTTCCCCCCTCTTTGGAAACCTTTTTGTTCCTTCCCAGAGTAGGGAGGCTTCTCTCGGTTTAGCAACAGTCGGTCTGCAATTTCTGCGGCCTCGTAAGCATTTTTGGGGTCCCTGTCCCTGACCAAGGTCTTAACCTCTCTCAGACACCAAAAATAGAATTGTTCCAGCACCATGAGATAGCGTGACTTATCTAAAGTGTCAACCTTGGCTTCAGTTAACCATTTAATGTATGTGTCGTCCAACAGAGCCACATAATCAGTCAATGACTTTCCGGGTTGTGGGTGCGTATTCCGGAATTTTTTCCGAAAATAATCTGGTCCTAACTGGAACCTTTTAGACACAGCAGCTTTGAAGGCATTATAGTCATCAGCTGCGTCTGAGGGCAGGCTGTTCAGGACCACAGCCATGTCGCCCTCTACCAGCACAAACAGGTACATCATGATCTTTTCCTCCGGCACCTTACACCGCTGGGCTTGTCTTTCAAAGTTGCTTAGGAACACCGCAGGATCGTCTCCCTCTCAGTAGCGAGCGAAGGCAGAGACGTCCAGTTTGAGCTGTTCCCCGGACGCTTGCAGAGTGTTCGCGTTTCCCCCAATGGTCTGCAGACGGAGCTGAGCCTCCAGCTTTTTCTGCTTGAGCTCCATCTTTTGGGCCTCCAACCGGGCTTCCCTCTCCATCCTCCTCTCTTCCAGCTGTTGTTGTTTCTCCTCCTGCTGGGCCTCCAGCTCCATCCTTTTCATTGCCAGCTGCTCTCTCTCACGCTGGGCCTCCAGCTCCATCCTTTTCACTGCCAGCTGCTCCTTCTCCAGCTTTCGTTGTTCCTTCTTTTCTTCCCACTCCATCCTTTTCAGCTCTATCTCATGGAGTCTCTGCCGCCCCCGCGCGGAGGGTGAGCTCCCGGCAGCCTCCGGGCTTGATGAGCGGGAGTGTGGTCCTGGGTCAAGCTCAGGACTTGACGAGCGTGAAGCTGACGCTGTTCCTGACTCGCCGGTACACAAGAGTTTAATCAGCTCATCCTTCTTTAGCTTTCCCGTCGCGTGAAGGCCTCTCTCTTTTGCCAGTTCTTTCAGTTTGGGCACAGTCATCCAGACATACTCGTCCGCCATCCTGACTCTCTACCCTATCCAGTCAACCTGATGCCAAATTGGAAATCGTTTGCTCAAGGGATTTCAGTGACTCTATTCCTTTTCCCAAATTATGCCTCAAATACAGCAGGGTATTCGGATCCCACTGCTGCCACCACGTGTGGCTGGCCAGTAGGCGGCGCTCCTGCATTGAGCCGCCCACCTCCCTGCACCCGACCACCTTCCAGGCTCCAAGTGCCTCCCTTGGGGTGCCTCACGTCCGGCTGACCCCTTCCCTGGAGCACACCCGCTAGCCTGGGGTTCCCGCTGCCACCATCCAAGCTTTTTCTCTTTGCGCTGGGCCTCCAGTTCCATCCTTTTCACTGCCAGCTGCTCCTTCTTTTCTTCCCCCTC
>NW_005842119.1:1955337-1986932 GCF_000455745.1 Alligator sinensis | reverse complement strand
CCCCTGTAATCAATAAAGTTCTCCTTTGTGACCGGTGTGGGAGATTTATTGAGGGGTGGGTCTAAATTATGCCAAGGAGACCCCTTAGGTCTGCGGACTAAGGGAGGCTTCCCTAATCAGCCCCTGACTTGGGAAGTGTCCCAAGTGCTTATATTGGGTCTAGTACCCACTGGACTATCAGGTCTGTGTTCTCCAAGGTGCGCAGAGCCAGAATTGAGTCCAGAGCCTTGGATGGTGGCAGCGGGAACCCCAGGCTAGTGGGTGTGCTCCAGGGAAGGGGTCGGCCGGACGTGAGGCACCCCAAGGGAGGCACTCGGAGCCTGGAAGGTGGGCGGGCGCAGGGAGGTGGGCGGCTCAACGCAGGAGCGCCCCCTACTGGCCCGCCACAGGCAACAGGGTGGGGAGCCCTGAGCTCGCAGTGGACAGTCCACATCTGCCCCCTCCACACTACAAGCTCTGCTTGGCTCTGCTCCAGCCATACTGCAGGGGTGGCATCATCCTAGGCCCCCTCCCCCAGCAAAATAAAACTTGGTGCCTATGGACACTGCTATTTTTGCAGCTGCAAGCACACAACCCTGCCTGTGGGGACATGCCAAAAACATTATAGAAGAGCTAGAAGGTACATAAAAGGGCAACAAAAATTATTAATGGTATGAAGGCGCTTCCATATGAGGAGAGACTAAAGAAGCAAGGCCTATTCAGTTTAGGCAAGAGATGCCTGAAGATAACAGTTTATAAAATGCTAAATGGTGAGGAGAAAGTAAATAGGGATTTTTTATTTACTAAGTTTCACAATACAAGAACTAGAGGTCATAAAATGAAACTAGTAAGTTTAAACTAGTAGGCACAATTATACTACCTAGAAATAGTAGGTAGTAATTTAAGTGTGGAACTCATTGCCACAAGATGTTGCGGAAGCTGACAGTTCAACCAGATTCAAAAAGGGACTGGACAAATTCTTAGAGGAAAGGTAAATTAGTAGTTACTGACCATGGGATACAGCCTTCAAATCAAAACTTCCTAGACTCTTAATGCTGGAGGCTGCAAATGGGAGAGGAACAGATGAAATACCCTGGTCATACTCTGTTCACTCCTCCTTTTATCATCCACTCTCTGCTACCAGGTAACTAACAGGATATTGGGCAAGATGAACATATGATTTCCCCTAGTAAATGGCCGTTCTTATGCTCATACGATAAAGGAGACAAAGTTCTGCTGAAACTTAGGTTATCATGCTGGAGGGAGCTTACTAATGGCATTCCTCTAGGATCTCCCTTGGAACTGACCTTATTTACTATTTTCATTAATGACCATGACACAGAATTAGAAGTGTGCTAAAAAAATGGACTGACAACACAAAATTTGTTCTAAGAAAGATGTGAATGACAATAAGGACTGCAACAGAAGTGAGATTAAATATTGTATAATCTGCAAAGTAATATTTAGAGGGATTAAAAAAATAATTTCAGTATTTAGCAGGTAGCTTATCATTTGGAAAAGACAGAGGAATAAGACCTTGTATAGCAAGCAGTTGATCACAGGATGAGCCACCAACATGATGTGGCCATGAAAAAGCCGAATGAGATCCTAGGAAAAATATTTCCAGCAGATTATACACCAGTGAGGCTTCACCTTTGTGAAGATCTGCTTAACATATGGTCAAGAAAATATTAATTCAAACTGGAACAGGTGAAAGAAAGAGCTCCAAAGAGGATCAGCAGCAATAGAGAACCTATGTTCAGAGATGAGACTAAAAGACTGGGTTGTTTAGCTTAGCAAAAAGGTAGAAAGGGGAAAGGATTCTTTTTCTTTAAAAACACACCAGAAAATTCCAGGAAAAGCTATTTAAACTAAAGGATGTACACAAAAAAATCAGTATAAATTGATCATGGGTTGGACATTGGAACAAAAAAGTTTATTTAGAGCAGTGAGGGTTCTAACAGCTTTCCAATGAAAGCTGGAGAAATAAAAAAAAAAAGTGTTGCTTTTAAGATGAAACTTGACCAATTTATGAAAGAGCATATGACATGGTGGCTTGCAATAGCAAAGGACTACATTTCCTTAACCAAGAGGTGTCTTCCTTTCCTATGTCCTTAATACAAAATTAATCCATTAATTGTAATGGACTGGGCTGGTGTCAAAGTTGAGTTTTCTTCATTTATTATGAATCCAACAGCATGGAACTGATGCACATGAGCACAGACAAATCATGGGGCCTGATGGAAGGATCTTCATGTGGGCCAGTTATGATTATACTAGCCAATTGCCCATCAAGAATGATGGGGGGGCTGGGAGCAGGCAGGGATAGAGCCCCAGGCCCGCGCCGCCATCTGGGCCAGCTCCCAGCTTCCCTTCTGCTGCTTGGGGTCCAGGTCCGTTCCCTCACTCCCCGCCGCAGCGGTGTGGGGAGGGGAGGTGCGGACCCTGGCCTGATGCAGGGAAGGACCGGGGCCAAGGCTGGGGAGAAGCCGGGCCACCACAGCGGGGGGAGCAGCAGGGCCGGGCCAACCTGGTGGTGGCAGGCCAATGCGGTGTGGTGGGGAGGAGTGGACGCAGGCCCAATGTGGGGGAGGAGGCCCACTCCTCCCCTCCTCCAACTGCTGCTGCATTGGGCTAAGCCCACTGCTCCACCCTCCACTGCAACGGGCTGGCTTCTCCCCCGCTCAAGCCCAGTCCCACTCCTCCCCTATCCCCGCTCTCTCCCTCACATCCGCTCCAAGCCCACTCCTTCCATCCTCCCACTGCTGCCAGGTCGACCCAGGCCTGCCGCTCCCCCTGCTGCAGTGGCTCAGCTTCTCCTCCCCCGCATCAGACCTGGGCCTACTCCTCCCTTCCCCCCACCACTGCTGCCATGACACGCCCGCTATTCCCCCCATCACCATCACATCATCCCAAGGACTGAGGTGAGACTGACTGGCCTATAATTGCCAGGGTCCTCCTCTTCCTTTTCTTGTAAATGGGGACCACATTGGCCCTTTTCCAATCCTCTGGTACTTGGCCAGAGCCCCACGAGCACTCATACAGCCATGCCAGGGTCCCCGCTATGACCCCCGCCAATTCCATCAGCACCCCTGGGTGAAGAGCATCTGGACTTGCAATCTATTGTGACAAATGCCTAAGCACAACCCAATCTACTAAAGTGACCTCTAACTTTGGGGGTCGAAGTTTTGGGAATCTCATGTAGATCTACCTCTGCCAAAATTAGCATATGTGGCTGTGCCAAAACAGGCAACTAAAATTTGTGCATATATAACAATGTACAAAATACCTTGATTTTCAGAAATGATGACTCCTCAAAATCCCAAAGGTTGCAACCATGACATCCAAAATTAGAGACAGACTTTGAAAATTTGCAAAACTGAAGACAGACAGACAGACAGTATAGGCATTCAGTCATTTTCTGTGACACATTAGAAACTGTGAAATAAAGCCTACAAGATAAGTTATTTTGTTGAAATGTATATAATAGATATCAGTGCACTGAGCTTAAAGTATTAGGATTTTAATTGTGGTCCCTAACTTAACATATACAGTGCAGTTTCAACTTACAGAAAGTCTCAACATTTGGTTCAAGAGAACCAGGGTGCAGAAGACTTGATATCCCATTCTCTTACTCCTTCCAAGCTGGTACTTCATTCTTCTTTCCTTACTTGCTGTTATAACTTCTTATGTATTCACTAGTAGGAAATAAAAACAAAATTATTATCTGGAAGCAAGAGTTTGTCACTTGTGGACTATCTTATAGTTTCCACTGAATTATTCTTTCTGGTTCATAACTAAAATCTGACGGAAATAATAATGCAAGTACAAATTTCTGAAGACATGGTAGATGAACATATCACAAGACAAGAGAAGACTGAGGCCAAAATGACAAAAATATCTGAACAGTGAACTGAATATCTTTGACATATTTGCTTAGGATAACCAAAAGAAAAGCACCTATTATAATCTGCAAATAATTAGGAGCTCTCCCTCAAAGCTTTCTCAAGCTACACCTTTTTAATATATTGACCCTGAAGAGGAGCAGAAAACCACTGACATCATAATGCATTGGGAGCTATACAAAGAGTCAGGAGATTTTGTTCTATCCAAATTCTGTGACTTGTGAAACCTCCTGACATTGTCTTTCCACTCTTTTGTCATAAATCATGACCTTATCTTTGAAATTTATGGAGGAAGAGTCATGTAAGCATTGAATATTATCATTATTATTTACATATTATGGGAAGTGTCATACTTGTGCCTCTCCTCTGGCTGCTTGATGCAGAAAACATGAACAAAAATACTAAAGTAGTTCTGTTTTGGTGCTATTTGGTTGTCAGTAAAATAGAAAATGGAGATAGATACATTAGTCACTGAAGATGATTGTCAGGTAGAGTCAAGTCAGTTCTGAGGCCTCTGTGACTGCTGGGGCACCTTAGAAGCTGTAACAACCCTAGGTTAGTTGAGTTACTTTGCATCATTAGTGATTCTTCGGGCAGAGTGACCTGGTGGCACCCATCTCCTCTCCAGGTATGGATGGCCGTTGGCTCGCAGGAAGCTCATCCACCCTTTGACAGACCTTGGTTTAATCCCGCTAAGTGTCTACACACCCTTCTTACCCAAGCTAGCCCAGGTGGGGGTAATGATTTAGTCACTGACAACCCAACCATTGAACAGGCTGTACTGGTTTACATGGTACCAGATAGCAGACCAAGAGAATCCTGGCCTGACAGGGAAGATGATTATGCCTAGCTTTTTTTAACTTAGCATTTTTCATCCTTACATTTCAAAGCAATCAAAGATCAGTATCACTGCTTCCTATCCTTAAATAAGAAAACAAAACATAAGCAGGCAAGTGATTGGTTCAAGGTCACCCAAGAAAACAATGGCAGAGCTGGATTTGGAACTTGCAGCTCCCAAATCACAGTCCACTGCCCTCTTCACTATGCCACACACTAATCACCTGCATATAGAAAGAAAGGTATATAATTAATTGAAAAACTTCTCTCATATATACGTGGGAACAAAACTTTACCCTCAATAATAGCATTTACCACTTTATAACATGTTTGAAGCCTAATTGAGTAATGATGATTTTGGCAATGTTATCTCATTCTTTATTTCCTATATAACACATATATTAAAACTAGCAGGGTTCATGTTGTTATACCTTTTCCCTTTGCTGTTTTTAATTAGACCTTATGCTTTGTTGGGCAAAGTGATTCTGCTGAAAGATTCTCAAGTTATTGTGGCACTATGCTGCATCACAGTGCAAAATCTGAGACAGTTTTTTGTTAAAATATGTAGGTTTTCACTAAAAAATATGAACCTGGATAATAAAAATTATACTTAGCTTCCACAGTTTAATTTGAAATCAAATTTAAATGTATAACATTTTCAGTTTCAGAATTTTGTTTTGACAACTTAAGAGCTTCTGCGCAGAAGCTGCTGCAGAAAGTAAGTTCGGGCATATGGTTAAAAACAGTGGAAAAGTTTGCCTTCCTAGGTCCTTAGCTATATCAACAGTACAGCTTGAGCTTACCAAAAAGTTGTACAATACATGTAGTTCAAGAAAACTTACCTGCAGGAGATGAGAGAGAGGTAGTTACCCAAGTTAGTCTGAAGTAAAGGAGAAAGCAGGGTAGGGTGGCACTTCAGAGAGTAACTTGTTTAGAGAGGTGTGTTTTCGTAGGCAACATCCTACCTCATTAGATGCTAAGGGAAAGGAAGAGAGATTGGAACTGTGGAAGAAGCATGAGGACTAGATGCTTCTGCTAAAATGTTTAGCAGTAAATTAATTTAAAATGTTGACACACTAGCCCTAAATTGAAGCCATGGGTTTTAAAAAATACTGCTTCAACTTAGGGCTGATTAAACCCCTGTGCCGTGCACACACCCTGCTGACTTACCTATTTCTCCAGTGGGGAAGGGAGGGCAACTTGCCAGCGGGAGAAGCAGTCCCTGGGCTGTGGGGGGGACTTCGCTTCCCTCCGTAGCAGTGGTCCCCTCCCCCACAGGCAGCATCCGCCCACAGGCACCCAGCTCGGGTGGTCCTGGGGCGCACTGCAGTCACGGAGGGAAGCACCGGGCCCCTGCACAGCTCAGGCAGGCAGGCAGGCTCCAGGTGGGAGGAAGATCAGGCTCGCTGCTTTTCTTGGGCGTAGCCTGCTTTCCCAGGTTGCTGCCAGGCTGCCTGCAGGGCTTCCTACAGAGCCACAAAGCTGCACAGAGCCCAGTGCTTCACTCTGTAGCTGTAGGGGCAGCAAATTAAAACTCCTCGAAGGAGTTTTAGTTTGCTGCACCCCAAGTCATTTAAGGAGCATTACACTGCCGAATTTCCTACAGCGGCTGGAATTAATGCATAATACACTGCCGAGGCATGCAAACACTGACATCATTAAAGTGGTGCAAAAGCATTTAGCCCACTTTAAGCACATATAAGCACACACACCTCTCATTTCGTCTATACACAGCCATTGTCAGCTATGAAGTAGGAGATATAGAGAGCACTCAGAACAAGAGGCAAAAGACAGAGGCATCTTTGTCCAAAAGGATGAGGTACTGGAAGTGAAAACCTGATTACCTTCAAGACAGAGCTTGCTCAGTTTATGAAAAGGAGTTATGCAATTCAGTTGTCTGCAATTGCAGGGGACTGGATTCAGTGATGCAGGAGGTCCCTTCTAATGTAAACTACTCACACACAAAACATGGAATGAACAAATGTGCTCCAGAAGAATATTTTATCATTTTAATAGCTAAAATGGAGTCATCTTCTAATAACAGCAAGTAACAATATGCACTGCACTGACAAACAAAGGATGAGGCAAAAGATGAAGTTAAGACATGTACGAGTGGTCTAAACCATTCACCCTACTGTGACCTATTGCTAAATCAGACCAGAGGCAACAATTTGCAGCAAGGATGTAACAAGAACTTGTATTAGTCGCTTTTCTGTGCAGACAGGTTAGGACAGTAGTACTGGGAATCAGTTCATTCTTACCTGCTGACTAATTCTCCTTTTGATAAAAATGAGTGTACTATGACTAACATGATGCTGAGTTAAGATCAAAGGTTACGTTATTTTGGGGAAAATATCCTAATGCTCTAGTTCCCAGATGCCAGTGATGAGTAAAGGACATCTGGGCAAGTAAAGGTTCTGGTTTCCTGCCTACTGGACAGAAGAATGACATCAGGCACAACAGCACTGTTATTTCTGCCACCTAGGACAGAAGGGAGGAAGATGGACATAAGAGCTCAGTGAAAATGGTGCAGGTACCTGAGCTGTCTGAAGGGCAGAGGGAGTGTCAGCTCAGTTCTTTTCTGCTTGTCAGAGGGTAAGTCATAGAAGAAATGGGAAGATTGAAGCAAAGCATTATACCTGAGCTGCCAGCAAAAGAGAAGGGTGGATAAGTTTAATTGATGTCACCCTCATAAATAATGTTTTGCAAGAAGAAGAAAGGATAAGTAAGATTTGTTCCTAAACATTTCTAAAGTTAAGCCCCAGTTGAATGCACTGCCTGATGCAGCCCTCATCAGAGGCCTACAGTGATCAGGAAGAGGAAATATTGTGTGTGGGATTTTCAGTTACAGTCAAGAAGATATTTCAGAAGAAATGCAACGTGGGATTTTTACCACCACAGGTGCTCAGAACCTCAGTTTGTCTGGTCTATAAGACCGAAGCAAAACTTCCTCCACCTCCTCCCTTAACCAATGGTATGCAAGATGTGACAAAGAAAAGTTTCACAACTGTTCAGTCATCAGGAGTACATGCTGTAGCCACCTGGATTTTATCTTGTGCAATTCTGCTGACCTAGTCAATTTTGATGAGATTACTGACCAAGGTTTTGTGGCTATATGCCAAAAAAAAAAAAAAAAAAAAAAGACTATTTTCCCTCTTATTTTCCTATGAATTGAAGATTTGTTGGAAAAACTTGAGTTGGATTAGCCACAACAGAAGTAGACATTTGTCCGTTTTACCAGACAATAGCATTATACCATGATACAGGATGACAAATAATCTTGGGATAACTAGGAGGATGATAGGGGCTAAAAGTAGCTACTGCCAACAACTGAGCATTTGCATTTGTGGCAGCAACTAGAAGTTGCCATTTCTACCTTGCCCAGGTGGCCAACCACATCTCTGTACTGCTGCAAAAAACAAATAATGAAACTAGGTGAGAAAACTTTTCCTCTTTTTTTTTTTAAATGTAAGAAAGTAAGCATTCAGTTGAGATCTAGAAACAACTGCTTTGGCCATACTGGTGGCATGTTGATGGGTGATGTGAGGACCAAATTTACAGTAACAAAACCCTGAAGTATTAAAAAAAGAAAAAGAAAATATATATGTATTTACCATATAATAAAATATCAACTATATGACATATTTCCTTCTATATATGTGGATTTATATTGTGCCATGCTCCCAGTCCCACCATCCCTGATTTGGATTTACAAAGGTTGCCAAGTGGGCTTCCAGTGGCGGTAATCCCCCCAACCCCCAGCGGGCTTAGTTTAAAGCCCACTTGAGCAGGTCAGCCAGTCTGGCTGAGAAGAGCCTCCTCCCCAGTGGAGTGAGGTGGAGGCCATCTCTCCCCAGCAGACCACTGACTCTCTCACCAAAGAGTGGATTGTGATCATGGAAGCCAAAGCCTTCTCGATGACACCAGCACCAGAGTCTTTGCTTGACTACCTCGACCCATCTCTCCCTCCTCAGCCCATGACCCACAACCGAGAGGAGTGATGAAAAGACCACCTGCACTCCTAACCCCCTAAGCCCCGTTCCCAGAGCCCTGTAGTCTCTCATGACCCGGCTGGAATTGCTCCGAGCTGTGTCATTCATGACCACATGGATAAGGAGTGTAGGGTAGTGGTCAGAGGGCTGGATAATCTTCAGGATCCCCTCTGCTATGTCCCGAATGCAGGCCTCCGGGAAACAGCAGATCTCCTGGGCTAGGGAGTTGGAGCAGCAGATTGCCCCCTCAGTCCCCCACTCTTTCATCAGTCCAATGGGACCTCCCTGCCTAGCAAGATGCGGGACGGCCAGGGGGAGGGTGTATTTATACCCAGCATTGGTGTTGATCTAGTAAAAGATCGAGTAAAAGAGGCTGGACACCTTCAAGTCAGCTGCTCCTGACAGATTACACTCTAGAGTACTCAAGGTGCTGGCAGCTGTCATAGCCCAACCATTGGCAAAAATATTCAAAATCTCATGGTGCTCAGGTGAAGTACCTGAGGACTGGAAGAAGGCCAATGTGGTACCCATCTTCAAGAAAGGCTGGAAAGTAGATCCTGGGAATTACAGGCCAATCGGCTTGACCTCAATCCCCGGTAGGATTCTGGAGAAAATTATCAAGGAGACCCTTCTGGATAACCTGGCTGAGGGCAACATCCTGAGGGACAGCCAGCACGGGTTTGTCGCGGGTAGGTCTTGCCTGACCAATCTCATCTCCTTCTATGACCAGGTGACATATCATCTGGACAAGGGAAAAGAAATTTATGTCATATACCTGGATTTTAAGAAAGCCTTTGATCTGGTATCCCATGACCTCCTCATGGAAAAATTGGCCAACTGTGGCCTCGGCTACACCACAATCCGATGGCTGGGGAATTGGCTCCGAGGTCAGACCCAGAGTCCAGTGGTCGATGGTAGTGAATCATTATGGCACTCCATAGCCAGTGGTGTCCCCCAAGGCTCTGTCCTTGGGCCGGTTCTTTTCAACATCTTTATCAATGATGTGGACATTGGTATCAGAAGCGCATTGGCTAAGTTTGCTGATGACACTAAACTTTGGGGCATAGCGTCCACACCTGAGGACAGGCTAGTGATCCAGGCTGACTTGGATAAGCTTACTAAGTGGGCAGATACAAACATGATGAAGTTCAATACCGATAAATGTAAAGTACTCCACCTTGGGGAAAAAAACCCGCAGCATACTTATAGGCTCAGCAGTGCTACATTTGCTAGCACCACTGCTGAAAGAGACTTGGGGGTCATGATTGACCACATGATGAACACGAGCCACCAATGGGACATCACAGCTGGTAAAGCAAACAAAACTCTGGCTTGCATCCATGGATGCTTCTCAAGTAAATCTCAGGATGTCATCCTCCTGCTGTACTCAGCCTTGGTAAGGCCGCAGCTGGAGGACAGCATCCAATTCTGGGCTCCACAATTCAAGAAGGATATCGAGAAGCTTGAGAGAGTCCAGAGGAGAGCCACGTGCAAAATCAGAGGGCAAGAGACTTATGAGGAGAGGCTGAGAGCCATAGGACTCTTCAGCCTGGAAAAGCGCAGGCTCAGGGGGGACCTGGTATACATCAGGACCTGGGAGAATGTATATTCACCAGAGCGCCCCAAGGAAAAACAAGGACCAACAAGGTCAAACTCCTCCAAGACCGTTTTAGACTGGACATAAGAAAAAATGTATTTGCTATTCGAGCCCCCAAGACCTGGAATAAATCCCCTCCAGAAGTTGTGCAGGCACCTACTCTGGGCTCATTCAAGAAATTCTTGGATGCTTATCTTGCTGGGATCTTATGTCCCTAGCTGACTTCCTGCCCCTGGGGCAGGGGGCTGGACTTGATGATCTTCGAGGTCCCTTCCAGCCCTAACGTCTATGAAATCTATGAAATATAAATGCAACTTAAAAAAAAGAAGCTGATGTAAATTGACCTGTGCATTATATGTGAGGAAATATGTTTAGAGCAATTGTTGCTGCTTAAAATTTGGCTGGGTGAAAGCAAAAGTCTGCACACAATCCACAAAGCAGAACAAGATGCAGCTTGGCTCCCTAGCTGCCACTACCCAGTTACTTACTACATAAATCGTTTTTCTGTCACAAACAAGGACAGTGTCTTTAATACAAGGACATAGGATGTATTAAAACACTAGCTATACAAATAGTACATGTGCGCGTGCATGTATATACAAACTAATATACATATACATATAAATACACATACATCTATACATACACATTTATTATTAGTATGTTTTGCTATAACATTTTGATCATTTCACAGTAGCATGACACTTATTTTTAAACAACAAAATTTTAAGTAGTCATGAGGTGTGACCCATTCCTATTCAAAACACAGTGGGACTCCACCCACATTCAGTTTTATTGCTTGGATTTTTTGTATTTTACAGAAACAATAACAGAAGCATACTCAGCATATATCACTGCCTTGATGTTTAGAGCAGTACAGAAAAGGATCTCCTGTTTTCATGAAGTTGTATCATGTGGACAGTGGTGGCCCCAACCCTGTATTCTCAACATGTCAAATATACATTTAAGTGGCAATACTGCACTTGCAATTCTCTTGCAACGGCTATAAAAATATTGGTGTTTATCTTGAATCTGCTTCCACTGTTATGTCATATTAATACTTTAATTGATCCTCTTTTACAATTTAAATATAATATAATATTATTTAATTTTGGTGCCTGTAGTGGCCAATGCATAAGTGGTAATACATACAGATTATCCATATAGAATACTCCAACTGTTGCTTTATGTGTAAGTCTCTAAAAATCATTATGTAAAATACTACAATAAGGATTGATGCACATTTTTAAGCCATACAAAGCATAAGAGCTCCAAATAATCATTGACCATACAGAGTATAAGAGCTCCAAAATAAGAAAAAAACACCAATGCAATCAAATCATGCCATGGCTGTGATTCTAAGAGGGAGGTATTGACAGTGAATAGATAAGGAAATACCAACTACAGATCATACAGGGTTATTGCAAAACTTTACTGTTTATGCTGCATTCTTTGAAGACATATTTTTGTATCCATAAATATGGGAAAAGCATGCACAGTTGTGTGTTAGTTAAAATTAAACATGAATCTCTTCATTAAGTCAAAATGTATAATGTTAGAAACTGAGTCCTACTCACATTAATTGTGCGCTTTCTGACTTCAGTGAAATTGGTTTTAGGATTAACGGAAGCAGTATTTGGGAAAACACTTATTCACAGATAAAAGTTAAAACTTCTTTAAAGTGCTTAAATTATTCAAAATGACTGGAAAGCACCTTGAGTCTTCTCACTGTCTCCATTCCAGGTTTGCAGTGTGCAATGTGGGAGAAAGTTGGCTGAACTTATTTTTTAGCAGCAGTCTCAAGAGTGGTTCAGTGCCAATGTATATATGTCTTTAAGCTCCTAAAACACCATTCCTGCACACATCTCTGCACATGGTTAGGTCTACTACTACATTTTCCATTCTGGAAGTGCAGACACAGTCAAGCAACACTTGCTCACAACCCTGTTTGGCAAGCCTCTTAGGCTACTTCTGAGTTTTCCTTATACTTGCAATTATTATTAATTATTTTTCACTAACTTTTTTTTCTCTGAACAATAAACAAAATTAAAATGTCCTGTTCCGAAGAAGTTACATTGTAAAGGACAGACACAAACAGCACTGCCCACAGGTCCTATCACCTTCCTCCCAAGAGCAGGCAGAAGCTGTACAGCTCCTCCCCATAGTATAAGGTATCCTCCAAATGGTAGATGTTGAATAAGGATTCAGAAGCTTTTAGTTTCCCATGGAGAGAGGCTTGAAATTTGGAGAAGGTCAATGTTTGAAACTGGGATTTAGAACCAATCCAGCTCAGTTCTACATTCTTCTCCTATTCATCCCACCAACAGCCTGCATTGCAGAATTCTCCTCACTTTGGTTTTGCACCAGCCACAGCTGTGGAGAAAAGAAATGCTTGTTGGATCCTTATCTGGCTGCTATTCAATTTACCCAGCAGTAGGGAAGTCATGCATCAGGCTGTATTCCTGAACAATAACTCTGCAGAGCATCCAATTCTCCATGATTCTGATTTCCCTCCTCTTCCTTTCAACCATATTTTTTCAACAAACTTTCCATCAGAACTCCAGTGTAACAATTTAAGAGTATGATTTAAGACAAGTTCATTATTTACTATTTTCTACTAAGAGGCTTTGGTTTATTCTCCTGTGAACATCAACATTTGTAATTAAAGCTCTTAGCAATCATAGAGAAGGTGCTATAGAAATCACTGAAAAATAAAGAATACATAAACACTGCATTAAAGATAATTTAAAACAGAGATGGCATCTGTTTCATATACTGGGTAAGAGGCTCAAAAATGTCAGTCATGGATATATTTTATTCTACATCTACCAGAACTTCAGTTTGATTCTTCTTATACTTTGCAGTTTGTTCCAGTGAGGGAGTAAATAAATAGATTCTTGATCAGGTCTCCCCCATCCTTAGGTCTCGAGGGGGTTGGTCCCTGAGTGCTCAGCCCATAGACAGCTTTAGTGGCACTGAAGAAGCCATGCATATCATAGGTGTCAGCAAAATGTTGAATTTCCTTGGCCTTGTCTTCCCACCATTTGTTCTTCATATCATGGGTCCCTCTTTGGACCTCTGCCTTGGCTTGTTGGAGATGCAGGTTTTTTTGCTTAGATTCGGTGTAATTTTGCCAGGTTACAAATGGCCTTGCATTTGCAATCTATCAATTCTTAGATCTCCCAGTCATTCTCATCAAACTTTTCTTGATGTTTCCTGGTAGAGAATCCAAGTGTCTCCTCACAGGCGCTGATGACCTTGGCCTTGAGGGAACCCCACACACGGCTGACATTCTCCAATTGTTATTGATTGGAAATCACCATTTCATTGAGGCACTGGTGGAAGAAGTCTAACTCAGCATTGATCTTCCATCAGCATTGCTTCTGCTGCAGCCAAAATTTGGGACCCAGTTTAAGTGACATAAATGAGTGAATGAGTGAGTGATCAGTCCAGCAATCATCAGCTCCTACCATAGCTCAGAATGATGCAGACATCTTTGCAATCATGAGCATAGACAATGACATAGTCAATCAGGTGCCAATGCTTAGATTGTGGGTGTTGCCATGATGTCTTGTGCCTGTTTTTCCGGTGGAACACTGTTGGTGATGGTGAGTCTATGTCCCATGCATTTGGTCAAAAGGAGAATACCACTGGAGTTGACCTTTCCTACTTCTTCTTAGCTGATGGTTCCTTTCCAGAGGTTAGAGTCCCCCCTGACTGGCACTGAATCACCAAGAAAAAGATGTCTGTCTCCCTCTGGAATGTCAGAAAGGACTTGGTCAAGATTGGCATAGAATTCCTCTTTGGTTTCATTGGTGGCATCAAGAGTCAGGGTATATGCACTGATGACAGTGGCATATTGCCTCCCCACCAGTTTAATATATAGAACTATGAGGCTCTCATTAATTATAATAGGGAACTCACTGAGTAGGTTTATGAGTTCATTCTTAATGGCAAAACCAACTCCTTCCTGTTTACCCTTCCATAAGAAGGTATAGCCACCTCCATGTTCTTTGAGCTACCCATCTCCCACTTGCTGGGTCTTGCTGAGTGCAGCTACACTGTTGTTGTGTCGCCTGAGTTCACAGGGTATGGTTGCAGTGCAGCATTCTGGGCATTCACTATTAGAGTTGTCCATAAGGGTCCTGATGTTCCAGGTGCTGAAAACGATGTCGCATCTTCTCTGGTATTTTCAACTGCAGTAAAGGTGATTCCACTGGATGGGTTATCCAGTCAAGAAGGTGGTAAACAGGTATTTTTAGGGAACCTTTTCTAGTCCCTTCCTCATGCAGGGTGAGCAGAGTGCATCCTGAAGAGGGCTGCTCAGTCACAGTTACAGCTGCTGAATCACACTCCTGTCTCATTCAAGTGCTAGACAACCTTCTTGTAACTGCTACCTTCATGTGCCACATCATGACTAGGAGCTTCCAGACCACACAATCCTGCTCCCATTGCCATTAGCTGGTCTCCAGAGGGCTTGAGGAATGTGCTGGAAAAGCTGTTTTCATGGAAGATTTCCATACATAACTTCTTTTATTGTGGAGAAGCTGCTGCACACTGTCGGGGCCGAGGGGCTGTGGCCAGCAGCCCGGGCACGTGGGCCGGGGAAGTCGGCACGGCGAACTAGAATTAGGCACTGACGTGTAGAGGTTGATTAAAGATTATTTTACTTACACCGTAGATGGTCGCGGTGCAGGCAGGAAAACTTGCTTGGTTACAGTTGTAGATAGAAGAAAAGAAGAAAAGAAGAAAACTCGAACGATGAGAGCTCTCTAAACCGATACGAGAGTCCGTGCTGTGACTCTCAACAAGCGCGCAGGGCAGGAGTACGTCGGGGATTGTCCGGTGACGGGGAGAGATTCTTGATGGCTGATCAAACCATCATTCGGTCCGAGATATACATAGAAATCCGCAAGATAATCGTGGACTCCTTGCCGGAATTCTCTCGGATTTCTCCCGGAATTCTCGGAATCGGGGTTCTCAGGATCCTCCTGAGATTCTCGGAGATCTCCGACTTGGGTGGAAACTGCTCAAGCCTCTTATACGGCTAGCAAGCCAATCGCTAGCTGCCACATGGGAATAATTTAGAAACAGCCAATAATGGGGAACAAATTTACATACGGGTGGCGGGAACTCCTTTGCGCCGGGGTTTTTCTCTCTGCAGCTGAGAATTGCACCGTGCAAAGAAAGCTCCATGTGGCGGGAAATAATTCTGCAGTGCCGAAGTGCACACACAATCATTGGGTCATGACACACGTCAGCTTCCACATGGCTCTTGACAGAATGGGACTTTGATCCAATGGCAAGAAGGCCAAGACAACTGGGGATCTCATTCTGTTGCATCTTTCATTACCCTTTGCTGCTGTTGAGATTCTAGTATTTTCTTCCACCTGCTCCACTGTTGATAAGACATGATGAAGGAAAGGGGAGCCACTGATGCCCCTTGGAAGGAACATATTGAAGACCTTCTCAATTGAGATTGCTGTTGTTGACAATGTTTTCAACTGCATCCTGCAACACCCAGTCTCCAATCCTTGCTGGGTTGAGGAAAGCTATCAAGCAGGTAAAGAAAGACAAGGCCTCTGGAGTGGATAGAAACCCTGCTGAAATCTTCAATCAGGGGGAGTGGAGCTGACATCACAGCTTCATGCCCTCATCTTAAGGATCTGGAATGATGAGGAAATTCCAGATGACCTCAGGGATGCCATGATTGTGACAATCTTCAATAAAGGAGACAAGTCTGACTGAAAACGACAGAGATCACCTTGCTGTCCAGCACAGGAAAGATGCATGAGAGAACCCTCCTGAACAATCTCCGTCCACTTGCTGAAGAACTTCTCCCAGAATCTCAGTGTGGATTTAGGGCAGAGGTGGGCAAAATACAGCCCACCAGGCCATTCTATCCAGCTCATGGGGACCCTAAAAAATTTAGAAAATTCATATTTATCTGCCCTGGTTCCTGTCAAAGATGACAGGAGCCATGGGCAGTAGGACCCAGGGGGAAGCCCCGCCAGGTTCCTGCAACGTCTTTTGAGATTATGCTTGAGTTTCAAAATAAGTCATCTTGAATGGAAATCTGTAATTCAAAGTTTTAATTTATTGCAAACTAAAAACAAATGCTGGAAAATGCCAATACTCAACTGCCACCCAAACCTGAAGAACCACATATTCAACATTCCCAGGTATCTAGTTATACCTCAGTTTTATTATCAGTATTATTTTTAGTACAATGCACTTTTCTCTACAAACAAACAAAATAAAGACAGCCACAACTGCCAACTACTTCTGGCTAAAAATAGAGATAAATCCAACCCTTATATATGGGATAATATTCCAGAATGTTAAACACAGTGGTGGGATGAGGATCTACTCAATGAAATATAAATAAATGTCAGAACGCTCCTCAGTTACACACACACTCTTATGATCCGACTCTGGTCACATAGTTAGTAGCAAAGCCTAGCTAGATAGAACCCACAAGCCTTGATTTCCAGGTCACTGAACATAAGCTTGTTTCAGTGTCAGTAATGTTCTTTTGTCTCCAGTTGACTACATATACATAATGGAGGGAATAATTCAGCTCTTTACAATAATAACTCTGTCTATCATGCAAGGCAAAGAAATAGCTTCACGCAAATGGAATTTATGGATACAAGGAGTGAAGTCTGTAAAAACTGTACTCCATGTTTTTAAAACACTGCACAATCTTCAGAACTGCAGTCACTAGCAATATTAATTTATACATATTAACTAAGTTGTGGAAGATCAGCATGAATAAAAATTAGGCTTTAGGTGCCTAAGTCTGGGCATCAATATATGAAAGTTTGGTTGTGTTCCTTACAGCGCTCTGGGTTCAAACTGTATAATATACAATGATATACTGTGGCAGAGATGGCCAATAAGGGGGTGGATCATGATATCTTTAGCCACAATGAGTGGCATGTTTATCAGCAAGGTAGTCCTACTAAAATCAGTAAAGCTACTCCTTGTATAAGATACTATTCAGCATAAATAAGGATATCACTGTCTGGCCTAAATTAATTAATCAACAATTATATAACACTTGGCACTTACCAATTTCAAATCACTTTATGAGGGTAGTTTATTCCTCCATCTGTCAGATGGGGAAAATAAGATAGAAAGCACAGTACTACTTTTTTTTGTACAGAGATACCCCAAATGCACACAAAGAGGCCCTTGCAGAGCTGAATTCTGGGGCAGTGACCACTCCCCTGTGAACCAAAGAGATTGTTGTTACCAATTCTTACTTTTTCTTGTAATATTTACTTAGGATGATATGAGCAGGGCTAGAAGGGACCTCAAAGGTCATCTAGTCCAGGATCATTCTGCTGAAGGCAGGATCATTCCTGACTAACCATCCTTGTCTGTCTACCCTACTTTTGAAAGTGTCCAAGGATGGAGATTCCACAATTTCTCTAGGAAGCCTGTTTCAATGACTGATCACCCTCACTGTCAGAAAGTTCCTCTGAATCTCCAAAGTAAATTTCCCCTGCTGTAGCTTGAGGCTATTGCTTCTAGTCCTGTCCCCTATGGCCACAGAGAAAAGCCCATTTCCACCCTCCCTGTAATCACCCTTCAGTTTGAAGACTATTATCGGATCCCTCCACTGTCTTTTCTTCACTAAGCTAAATAAACCTAATTCTTTCAGTCTTTCCTCTTAAGTCTTGCCTCCCAGGCCCTGTGCTGGACTATTTCCAAACTGCCCAAACTGAAGTGTGGGACCCAAAACTGAACACTCACTCCAGGTGAGGCCTCACCAGTGCTGAATAGAAGAATTACTCCCCTTGATTTGCAAGTGATACTTTTGTTAATACAGCCCAGGTTGCTGTTGACAGTTTGTTTGTTTTTTGGAACAAGAGCACACTATTGGCTCATAACCAATTATGGTCCACCATAACCCCCAGGTCCTTCTTTACTAGCCCAGCTAGTGTTCCCCAGCCCATATCTGTGCATGTGGTTATTCCACCCCAAATGCAGGACTCTGCACTTGTCCTTGTTAAATCTCACCGAACTGATTGTTGACCATTTTTCCAGTCTATCTAGGTCATGCTGGAACCTAGCCGTGCCCTCCAGAGTGTCCGCAATTTCACTCAACTTGGTGTCATTTGCAGATTTGCTAAGTGTACAATCAAACCCATCATCCAGATCATTAATGAAAATGTTGAACAATACCAGATTCAGGACAGACCCTTCAAGAAACCCACTTGATACCTCCTTCCAGCTAGACATTGAGCCATTGAGGATTACTTGCTTAGTACAATGATCCAACCAGTAATGTATCTACTGTACAGTACTTTCATTTGGTCTGTACGTCCTTACCTTGTTAATGAGTCAAACGCCATGCTAAAGTTAAGGTATACCACATCCACTGCTCTCCCCTCATCCACACAGCCTGTCACATTATCATAGATGGAAATCAGATTGGTCAGGCATGACTTGCTCTTAGTGAATCCATGCTGACTTTCCCTGATCATCTTGTCCTCCTCTAGGTGCTTCACAATGAACTCCTTGAGGACCTGCTCCATGATCTTTCCAGGTATAGAAGTCAGGGTAACTGGTCTGTATCTCCTCAGATCCTTATTTTTCCCCTTCTTAAAGATGGGCACTATATTTGCCCTTTTCCTGTTATCCAGGACCTAACCCAACTCTCCATCAGTTCTCAGAAAAGATAGCCAATGATTCCAAAATTACCTCAGCCAGTTCCTTCAGTACCCTTGCGTGCATCCCATCCAGCCCTGCTGACTTCAAAACATCTGGTTTGTTTACATAACCCCAACCTGTTCTGCCATTACTCTAGGCTGTTTGTCTCCTCCTGCATCTCTGATGCCAACTGCATTCACCATCTGGTAACTGCCCCTATTTGTGAAAACTGAAGTTAAAAGAGTTATTAAATACTTCTGTCTTCTCTGCATTTCTGTAACTAAATTGCTTTCAGCATTCTATAAGGGACCTATGGTTTCTCTGGTGTTCCCCTTTCTTTTGACATACCTGTAAAATCCCTGTTTATTGTCTTCTGTGCCCCTTGCCAGTTGCATCTCAAATTGTGCCTTGGCCTTCCTATTTTTTTGTCTGCATGCCTGTATGATACTCTTATAATCTTTCTTAGTACTATGACCAAGTTTCCACTTTTTGTAGATTCCTTTTTTGAGCTTCAACTTCTTGAAGAGATCATTGTCTATTTAGGCTGTTCTCCTGTTGCCCTCCCCATTCTTCTGCCTCATCAGGATAGCTTACTCCTGCATCCTTAAGAGAGCCTCCTTCAAGTACAGCCACATTTCTTGGACTCCTCTTCCTCTCAGACTTGGCTAACAAAGGGATCCCTGAGTTCATTAAATCTGTTTTTCTTAAGTCTGGTATCCTTATACTGGTGCTTATTCTGGTATCCTTCCTTCTTTCTGTTAGGATCTTGAACTTGTTTCCCATACTTCTCACATTAATGAATAAAAATGTCAAGTATATGACTATCTCATCCTTTCCCTGAGAACTTTGCTAAGGTTTCTATTATTGTTTCCACTTTCTAACTTTTTATCCAGGTCTCAAGACTCTTTACTCACCTCTGGGATTTTCTCTTCATCCCTCAGTGACCTTAGTTTAAAGCCCTCCTCGCTAGATTAGCAAGCCTATACACAAAGACACTCTTCCCTCTCTTTGTCAGGTGGACTCCATCTTTTCCCAGCAATCTATCTTCCTTGACCCTATGGTCAAAGAAGCCAAAGCCCTGCTGGTAATGCCATCTTCTCAGTCACATGTTGATCTCTAGTATGTGTTTGGTTCTCAATGGGAGGTTACTCAGAAGGATTAAGAACACCCCCTGTGCCCTCACACTCAGAGCCATGTAGTCACTTTTGATCTGCTCAAAGTTGCTCCTGGCAGTATTAGTTCCCACATAGATAGGTAGCTTGGGATAGTATCCAAACATTTGTTTCCTGATTCTTTCCATGTAAACTGTATACTTATTGTAGTCCTTATCCACCATTCACTAACAGAAGAGGTGGGAGGAGAGTTCTGCTCTGTCCAAATGGCAACAGCACTTGTTTAAAGTTCACTTCTACTAATACTTTTTTTTCCTGTTTTTAGTCAATACAAAGGATATCAACAGTGGGGGGGGAAATGGAATGGTGAATACAGGAGAGAGATAGAAAGGTATTGGAGACAAAGAAAATGTTGGAATAAAGGTGAAGGAAAGGGAACATTTCTCTTCTAATGTCTTAAGTAACTATTAATAGATAACTAGTTTTTAAACAGGAGCTTATCAAGTCTAGCTCCCTACATGGAATGGAAAAGATATATTATATTGGTGGAATGAAGGCCTAAATGATAAGAAGAAGCTGTATCTCACTAGAAAAATAAGGCAGAGTAGGCTTGCACCTTACAGCCTAACTCAGGGGTCAGCAACCCCCGGCACGTGAGCCGAGCACAGCACGCGAGGCCATTTTGCTTGGCACGCCACCGTCGGCATGGGCTCTAGGCAGCTGCTGCCAGCCACGAAGCCCAGGTTGCTCCCAGCAGGCAGCTGGGTGGCTGCAAGCCCTGCCGTGGTTGGTAGCAGCTAACCAAACCCCCTGCGGTGGTTGGTAGCAGCTACCCAGAGCCTGGGCTGGCTGCAGCCAGGAGGCTGCAAACATCTGCTCTGGGCTCCAGCTTTAGCTCCATACCAGCGGGTGCACACATGCCTCAGAGCAGACATTGTCCAGTGGCCCAGGAGCCTGGCTCCATGTGCTTGCACCTCTGGTTCTGTGTGTCTGTCTGCCTCTGGTCCTGTGTGTCTGTGTGTGCACATGTGTTTGTTCTGGGTGTGTTCTGGATGTCTGTGTTTGTGCACGTGGATCTCTGTGTGCGTGTGTCTGGTTCTCTCTCTGCTCTCCTTTTTCTTTCTCTCTCTCTCTCTCTCTCCTGTTTCTCTTGTCTCTTCTTTCTCTCTCATTGCAACGTGCTCAACAAAAAAGGAATACACAACAACAAAGGCAACATTTATGATTATTAAATATACTACTATGCAGTGCATCCTGCCATGTACCTTCCCCTCCTCACCCCCCACCCTCATTTTGTTTTTCTGGCATGCCGGCACTTCGGCACCTTCCAAGCTAGACCTTGTGGTTTTTTCAGCACTCTGGCCAAAAAACGTTGCCTACCCCTGGGCTAACTGAAACAGAGAAGCTTTTGTAAGTGATTGCTCATTTCATCAAAAGTTTGCATGGGATTGAGCTGTGGCTCACAAAAGCATATGCATCTCTGGTTCAGTTAGTCTGTAAGATGCACTTCTACCTTGCCTTATGTCTGACTTCTAATAAAACAAACTATTTTGCTCTAGAAAAATAAAAGCACAGATTTCTAGTTACCATCTATTATGGAATGACTAGTTATATATATACATTTTCTACAACTTCAAATACAAAATAGGAAGTAAATCAAGGAAGAGCTGGTGCAGAGTATTGTTTGAGAAATGATATTTTATTCTATGAAGACCATATAGGCATGTCCAGGATTTTGTAAAGGAGGGTATGGGAATGGCATCCAAGGCTGCAGGTATGGCTGTATCCTCATTACTCGGAGAGGAAGACCATGCTGTAGAAACAGGAGCTGGGGACGTTACGTCTCTAAAATAGGTAAGAATCCTCTACCCCAGCTCTCAGCAATTCCCCTCCTCTCTCCTCCTGTTCACTCCTTCCCTTGACCATCGCTGCTATTGTCCTGGCTGCCCCAGGGACAGCGGGAGCTCCAGAGCCACTCCTGTGCTACTCCAGTCAGGCTGGAGCCAGGCTTAACCAAGAACAGCAGCAGCAGGAGCAGCAGTGGCAGGTAGGTTCCCCTTCCCTGAATCTGCTCCCAGGCTGGCAGGGAAGAACCAGGGGAATCAAGCAGGGAGAAGGAAACCCCCACTCTGCTGCTGCTGCTGCCCCAGGCTGAGCCTGGCTCCCCCTGCAGCCCAGCTGGAGTGGGGTTGGAGTGGCTACCCCTACCCCTGGGGCAGTTGAAGACATGAGAGACAGTGGCAGCAGCAACAGAGCAAGAGTTGGAAGAAAGGGGTAGCGAGGTGCCACTGAGCACAGAGGCAAAAGGATTCTCACCTGATTCAGGGACCTTAAAAATTCCCGTGCTGCTCCACAATATGATCTGAAAGGGGGTGTGACCATGCCACTGCACCCCCTCTGTATCCACCCCTACAAGACCTTTAAGGTATAATAACAATTTTTAAGGAATGTGCACACAAAGCTGACTAGAAAATATTAAATTCTATGAGTAAAATCCAAGCTCCACTGACATCAATGAGGTTAAAAATCCACTCTCTATGCTTAAACCAAAATATAGTCTATTTTTACTGACAAATAAGAGGAGATTGTGCCTTTGCACTGGTTGAGTTACCACATTGCATATAACTAAAACATTCTCAATGAATATGTGGAGCTGTGGAGACTAGAGAAGGAGCAATGGAATAACCGAAGCCCTCCAAAAGAACTAAAATGGAAAAGGAGGGGCTGATTAGATCACATAGACTCCTGAGCATGTACCACCCACGTACAACTCCTACATGTGACTGGTCTGTAGACGTACTATCCCCATAAGTGACTCTGCCCAATTATCCTGGTTTCAGTCAGGGCTAGGCTTCCCTGGTTTAGCAATCACTTACCTCAGGTCTATTGTCAACACGTGAAGTTAATTGTGGAACATGGTAAGTCCCTGCCCCTCTATTAACTCACTTTAATTTGATTGTTTGCCTGTACTCATATTCTAGCCTAGGGCTGCAGGGCAAAGCCAAACTTTCCTGTCATCATTGCTCTCAGGCTAGGGCTAGGCTAGGGAATACAGGCATTGTGACAGCAGACTAGCTGCATCTGCCATACTTTCAATGACACTTCTGCTAGTGTATAAGTAGCATAGTAAGGAAAGCTGTGTGGTTTGGGAAAAGAGAAGACAGAATGTGAGTAAGAGAGCAGGGGAATTATTAGACTAGGACAAGGTTATTAGACTAAGACATGAAGGTGCCACTAGACAAAGACAACCACAAGAGTTATGGGGCCAAAGGAAAGGAGAAGGCAAGAGGAAGCATGACACTGCAGTCAAGTGATGAGGACATTAACCTGCTGTAGGGAGTCCAGGCCTTAATTGAAATTGTTTATGTATTTTAGCCTATGAGTTTTTGGTGTCAATGATATAAGTAGCCCTGAATCCCAGAGCTCCCTCCTCATCTCTAGGCTACAGTCATGCTCCCTCTTTCTGTCTGTCTGACCTTATAAATGTTACATTCTTGGCTTCAGTGGAACACAGCTTCAGTAGAAGTGGAGAGTGCTCCCCTTCCCTCACCTTGCCTCTAGTCTGCAAGTGAAGTCCTGGGAGATGGGCAGTGAAGGTTCAAACCCCATAAAGCTGAAGAGAAAACAGCATCTGAGTCTCCCATTTCTCAGGCAAAAGCTACAGTTCTAACCGTTCACATGCTTTTGCTTGAGCAGGAAAAGGAGGGTAAGATGAAGATTAGACTCTGTCCCTGCTCCAATTCAGTTGTAAAAGGATTACAACTGTATCTGTTGCTGAACACTGGACTACCATCCAAAAACCCATCTTACAGCTTCTCCATGCTTCTATTCAGGGCAGAAAATCAACTTCCCTGCTTAAGGCATACACTCTAGTTTGCAGGGAAAAGTTATGTGTGTTATGCCAGTACAGGCAGTCCTTGGATTTACAACACATTTGGCTACTGAAACCCGCATCTTAAGTCAAAACTTGGAACCGATTTTCCCATAGGAAACTGTTATAAATGAGGGTTGGTTCCTGAACCAAGGCCTGATGCCCTATTTTCATTAAAAATAACCTAGAATTTTGTATTCAATGAGTAATATAGCTACATTAATGTATTTATAGTGTAAATAGCAATCATATTGATTTGGAAGGACTTCTTTGAGGTGACTTTGCTGGACTTTTTGAAGGGCTCTTAGTTGGACTTTTTGAAGCGTTCTTGGCTGGAGTCTTCTCAGGAGTCTTGGCTGCAGGTTTTTCTGGAGTCTTGTCTGCTTTCTTAAAGAAAGTGTCCAGGGAAGTTTGGACAGATGATCTCCAAGGAGACGGGCAACGCAGCAAACTTGTTCACTGGCGTGGCATTGGATCAAGCATTGTAAAGTCAAAAATGACGCCAGAAAGTTGAAACAGGGTGTCAATTTACAAACGTTGTAAGTGTGAAATGTTGTAACTCGAAATGTTGCGAGTCAAGGACTGCCTGTAAGGAGATATATTTATTAGGCTAATTGAGACCCTAGAACATACCATACATAGAAGTAAGTTCACTTGGATATTCCTGAAATGCAGAATAAAGTAAGAAATGGCATTAATCAATCATGGAGGAGAATGGTATCTGTTTGATGGGGTTTATTTACTTTTTTTTTTTTTTTTTTTTTTTTTTTTTGGTGGGAAGAGTCTTTTAGTTTGGAAAAAGTTTTTCAATGTAGTTTTATTTTGTGGTTTTATTTTTGTAACATTCAGTTTAGATACCTAGAGAACTAATATGAGCTCCATTAGATGATGGCAGTTTGTGCTTTCTGAATGATACTCACTGAGGTTTGCATATAGTTGGCATTAGTAGCACAGCACCCATTTCCTGTACACACTACTGAGGATTATTTTTGAAGGGAGAAAATGCAAAGATGGTTGGTACAGAATATCTTATAATGAACATATGTTCCTGGCCAGTTATCCATGCCTCAGAGGGCTGAAAATACTGGTTAGGAGAGTTTTGGCCTCCCACCCCCAAGAAGCTAAGACATGATTATTTTCTCAAAGAAACGGAATTGTAGATGAGAAATTTCCTCTTTCCTCACAGAAATATTAAGAATCCAAATTCATTAATGTTTTACTAGTTACTCAGATTCTTGGATGGCAGAGGATAGTGTTATTAGTATGCATACTGTATTTTTTTTTAAATGTTGTTAAAACCAATGTCAGAACTTGCATATGGAAAATAGAAATGTAACCACATAGGAAAGTAACCACATTTATAGCATGCCTAGAACAGAGTTCACTTGGAATTAGTTTGAAAGACATAGTTCATTCATTCCTAATAATAGGCAGTAGAAGTAATAAAATTCAATGATTTGCAAAAGGAAAAATGAATGTTGCTATCTAGTAATTAATATGGCTCAGTTAATGAAGTTACATAATTCAAACTACATTATAGCAATCTGTTAGGATCTATCAATTATTATAGATCAATTAGAAAAGGAACATTTTACAACTGAGCTCAACAAGTTAAAACAATTTCCTCAGAACAAAGTGCAGAAGTACAGTACACAGTACAGTAGCTAGTAAAAGAAAGGTCTGCAAATTTGAGGTCAAGTTCAGGAAATAGCATGCAAAACAGGCATCTAGCCAACACTGTACTTCTTTTTAGTCAGAATTTGTCAATCCTCTTTGTACATATGTAGTCCACTAAGGTTTGTTTGGTCTAACTGATAGTCCAAGAAGAGTGGATCTCATAAACAGGAGCTTCATCACAGATGTTATTTCCTCTTGGGTAGACAATAGAGCCTTCTCACAATCCCACAATGAATACATTCAAGGCACATTTTGCCATCAATGGTATAATGTATTAACTCAGATTTTTCACAGGTAATTTTGACCAGAACACTCCCAAAAAAATTGTGATTTTTTTTTCTTGAATAAGAATCTGTGGTTCTTACTTACATATGGTTGGCGGGGGGAGGTCTCTACATGAAGGATTTTTCTTGGGAGATAACTGTACTGCTGTATCCTGAGTAGCCACATTTCAGCAAAAAAAGATACAAACAATAACATAATCATAAAAGTACCCACACAAAAATCTACAAAGATATATTTGAACCAAAACCAGATTAAGATATTCTATCCACCAAAGAAAGAAACTTAACGGAGTCCAGGGAGAGGCGGCAGGATGCCGCACCAACAGCTGATCACAGTGAAAGTGAAACTGCAGTGGCTGGAGCCGCCGCGGATGAAGATCAAAGGAAAAAAAATGCAGCAGAGCCAGGAATGGCTCCCATGTCCACCTGGGCACACTTTATAGAAGTGTGCCATGGTCGATTGGCTGGGTGGGTGCTTGGTGCCCAGAGAAAAGGTCCGGCCGGAAGGAAGCCGGGGGTACCGGAAACAGTGTCCCCGGCTGGCCCAGGGGGCCAGAGCAGGCGAACGATTCGGTGGTGGAGACTTGGTGGCTCCTTCGAAAGGGAAGCACCAAGGGAGCACTGGGCCAGTAAGGGCCCGAGGAGCTGCTAATGGAGCCACTGTGGATTGAGGGCAGCAGCTGCAGTGACTGGGACACCGGTGAAGACAACGAGGACAGGACCCTGACCCAGGTGACAGGCGCCAGGTACCGAACTCAGGAAGCAAACAACATGTCAAGGGGGGCTGGCAGCTGGGAGCAAAACTGAGAGTGGGAAGAGCTTGATGTGAGTACCATCACTAGCTAACGACCGCAGCCCCTAAGAAACCGAGCCAAAATGGGGGGCCCGAGTACCAGGTGGGGTGTAGGGGAAGTAGAGCCTCAATAAGAAACAACCGTGAGGACGACCGAGGGAAAGTACCAGGGAGGCGGGACCAGACAATGTCCTCCTGGTAGAAACCGACTTATCAAAGATGTAGCAGGTGAGACCCCTTGGTAACTGACCTGAGGACACTCCGAATAACCTGGCCGTGTTGCCCAAGAAGCAACGGCTAGGTTCATGAAGAACACAAATGCACAATGCTCGGGGGAGAGGCATGGGAGGGTGCAGAAAGGCACACAGATAATTGAAATGGAAAGGCCTTCTGGTCTGTCCCCACAGAAAAAGTAGTCAACATTCCTAATTGTATAGACATAGACTTTTTTTCCTGTCTTGTAAAATTTACCTATATTTTCCTCTTCTCAGATCAATTCCATTTCTTCTACCTATATCCTTCATTTCACCGCAAAAATTCCTCCTATCTTGTCTTGGGTGTTAGCATTCTTCAAATATTGTACATAAGGTTCTGTAATAGAAAAAAATTCCTCTAAATGAAACTATTTCTGATTTGTGAGTGGTGTTAGTATCTTTGTCTTGTCTTCATGGTGGACTATCTGAAGGCTAAACCCTGGGCTTATTCTGATGATAACATATGCTTTAGTTTACATGCTTAAAGGTTTTGTCCATTAAACTCAATGGCAAAACTCTAATTGTCTTTGGATATAGGGATCTTGATCCTGAATTATTAATTTTTCTCTTGTGACAGAAGGATACATCACAATAATTCTTGTCAAGCATCAATCATGTGACCTAAATATTAATAAATTACATGGCAGATCTTTCATTATTACTTAATGCCATAAAATGTACTAGCAGCTTTTTCTTACTCTTATAATTTTTTTTCTAAAAACACATGGGTTAGCTGTTTTTCCATGGGGCCACTGATGGTCTGTATTTCCTATAGCAGTTTCCCTTGAACTATCTATCCAACAAAATGAAATTTCAAGGCAAATAAGGTGGTTCTACTGAAAATGTGTATGTGCTGAAACTTACCTTGGGTTGCAATCAGAATATGTTTTATGTGGCCTTTGATGAGGGAATGGGGCCAGGAAGTACCATACAAGGTCAAGAGACAATCTTGGCTATGGTAAGTAAACTCTAGATTTAACACTACATTATAAAAAAACATATGGGAGATGTTCACACCTGTCTCAGTGCTAAGCTTTGGTCTATATCATGCATTTTCTTTATACATAGCAGGAACCATTTCTTAACTTTGCATCAAAATCAATATTTAGGTATCAATAAAATTCAGCTAGAGCTGAAGACATATTGTCTGTTAATTCAACCCACTTAGATGGGTGATATATGCAGATCTTGGTACTTTATATATCCAGTTACAAAATTTGTGAGGAACAGATGCATTTGATGTGATTGTAATTATAAATGAAAGACAGATTCAAAGAACCAGAGTCTAGAAGTGTGTTTCAGTATTATGAAGTTGGCATAGTAAGGCTTGCATACTGAGGCTGGAATGGATATAAAAGTCTTATCTACTGACAATTCCTTGAGCTTCATATTATAAGAGAAAGCAGATGAAGAATCTTAACACAAGGTAAGTTTCTTTTATCAGTGGGAATTGCCCTCTTTTTAAGTTGACAGCATCCATATAAATAATAATTTGCTTTAGTATTCATGTAATAGTAACAGGAAAGGGAATGGCACATTCCAAGCTGTACAAATTGACATAATACAGCCAGCCACCCATCTGCAGCATTTCATAACATGTTCTACCTATGTATGCAGAGGAAGGAGTGGAACAGGTAAGAGGAGGAGAGCGCAGTGATATTGCCAGAAGATGAGTAAGCACATCCTGTAGGCTAGGGACAGAAATTACCCATAAACTGGTGTGTTTGGAAACCGATTCAAACTTCAAACACAACAGAAGTTCAGTGCACATAAATCTCTTTTAAAATGGCCAAAACCAGTTTAAGATAAACCTGGATGGATGTAGTATCAGCCTTAACTGATTTAAGTTAAATCAGTTTATTGAACTTCTGCAATAAGATCCCCTCCAGATTCTAGTTAACTCACAGTCCCCACATTGCTTTTCACCTCCCCCACAAGACCCCCTTACAGGGGGGGAAAGAAGAGGGGGGCTAGCCTTTGCCCAAGCTGTCTGCGCCAGCCCACCAGGGAGGTGTGCTCTAGTGCCCTTGGCTTCTGGTCTGAGCCACCACAGGCATGTGGCTGCAATTCCAGAATCAAAAGTGAGTGTCTGTTCACCTGCTTATCGGTTCAATCGACAAATCTTAGACTCACCTGCAAAGACTGAATTGATTCAGCTTCAGGCTTTTTGACTGTCTGTACTTAGCCATAATGAAGGGGTGAATTGGCTTTGGTAGAGGAATGTTTAGCTGTATAGAGCAAGAAAAGAAAAGGATCATCCCAGTAACAGACTACAGGAATACTGGGCTCTTGACAGGAATTCAGCTTCAAGAGAAAACTGGGTGGTTGGGAGAGATGTTGACTATCGGGTACTTTTAAATCTCTGCCAGTGGAAAAATGCACTCAGGAGCAAGAACAGAATGCGAACCCCAAGGGATTTATTCCTTCCACAGGATCTTAGGTATTTATGTTGCTCCCCTCATTTTTGGTCCTTAAAAATATGATGCTAGAGAAGTGCTTTTTCCTTCTGAAGCATAAAGAATTAGTATTAGTCTAATATATTCACTTAAAATGCATAAGCATTATTCATCTGATTGGCAGAGAGTTTTGTTGACCATCTGCTAAGAGACTAATTAATTCAGAACTTGTTTGACACCCAATAATTATCACTCAAGGATTCTGTCAGAGAAATGTGGAGACCACACCCTCTATCTTGCCTACTCTCAGTTGGAAGTCAAGGACCCACCTTTAATTAAAGTTATCTAGTTTAAAGTCCAAATGAAACTTCAAGGGCAAGGAAGAAACAACACTAATTTATTGTCAGCAATGTATTGTCAAAAGTCTCTCTGATAAATTTTGCATATTTTCAAAACTAGCATTGAAAGTTCTGTATCAGCAGGACATTCTTATCAAACTTCTGGGGATGGTTTACAGGGGAAAATCACTCCTTTAGGGAGTTTAATTATTCATTAGCATATTTATATGACACAATTCAGTGAACAAATCAATTTGTATGGTCTATAAAACAAATTAATAACAAATCTCCAAAACAATTCAAAATAACTACAAATTTAGAACAGCAGACACTAATCTGTTCCTTTAACATGGACTCACTTCAAGGACTGGGTCATTTCTCACTGAATTTCCTACTTTTGGAAATGGCTAATATATAACTCCTCCTTTGGTTCTGTTATGGATTAGTTATTTATTTAGAAATGTAAATTAGCATCATTCAAATGCAGAAATAGTTTTCACTATTAAACTTAAAAACTCAATGTCAGAATGATAGAAATCAGCATCACAGCTATTACACTGATCTTTAGGTCTGTGGTTCTTAACTTGCATTCTGGCACAAAGCACACAACATGGCCAAGAACTCACCTTTCACTTTGTCCTATTATCTTGTGTGCTAAAACCTGAAATGATTCAGGGATCAGTTTTTCAGCTGCAAGGGCAGTGGAGAAGCTTGTCTGCGATGTGACTCAGTCTGTAGGATGGCATGGCTTCTTCTGCAGGGTGGGCTGATACTGCAACACGTGCAAGGTGGGTGCAGGGAGTTCATGCTGTAAAGTAGGATTTGTGCAGGTTCTCTTACTTATCTTGTCACCAGCCTGGCACCTCCCTCCAAAGTAGCACCAATCCAAAAAAGTCAATTCTACTGCTGCTTGAAACAGTGCTTCTCCTGCATTCTGAAGATGAAAGAGAAAGGGTACAGTCTTGTTTCTCCTGCCCCATGGATTCTGTTTTTTTGGCTTCTGGTGTACTGTACGATGGCACCACTTTCACTGCACCTGCTGGACAGCATGTCCTACGTCAACTAATAGCTTGACCAGACAAAGGCACTTTAAACCCTGCAGTGAAGTTTGATAAACTGCAGTTCTGAAAAACTGCTGAATGCAGTGTGCTCAACAGCTGAGCAACCTTTCAATTGCAATCCAGTTGTTGTAATTGCATATTGAGAATAGCGTATTTTTTACTCTAGATTTTCAGTCTATACACTAGATTATGATTTCATATATACTAGTGTAAATACAACATTATCTTCATTCAAAAGAAGTTAATGGGAAAACTTCCAGAGCTACATCAGAAAAACTGAAAACTGAATCTGGCCTGACCACAAGGATTTTCTCTGAGCTTTGATTAGCAGAATATATAGGAAAGGTTAAATAGGGATATGGGAGTCCAGCATGCTGCACTGCATAAGCAAAGACTGAAAGGACTTAGCAACTGAGCATGTCTACACATGTGGTTTAATGTGCAGTAGCTTATGTGCGTTGTCATGTAAAAAACCATGCTGTTACACTAATGTGCAGTAAAATAAGCTACTGTGCATTAAGCATCACTTAAAAACCATACATATTTGTTACTGTGCATTAAGGCAATCTAATGCGCATTTCTTTAGTACCTCACACTGGGCACTTTTACATGTGCTTTGGGGGTGGGGGAAAGGACACTTTAATTCAGAGCCACTCTAAAGAAAGCACCGCAGTGTCTTGTGCATCAGTGTTCCTGCATTTCAGACCTCATTCGATGAGCTTTAGTTCAAGTACCCCATCACCATTTTGAAGTGTGATTCATAGATTCATAGATGTTAGGGTCAGAAGGGACCTCAATAGATCATCGAGTCCGACCCCCTGTATAGGCAGGAAAGAGT
>NW_005842119.1:1953450-1955140 GCF_000455745.1 Alligator sinensis | reverse complement strand
AAGCCCTTAACCATACGAGCGGCCCTTCTCTGGACTCTCTCCAGGTTATCCGCATCCCTCTTGAAGTGCGGCGCCCAGAATTGCACGCAGTACTCCAACTGCGGTCTGACCAGCGCCTGATAGAGGGGAAGTATCACCTCCTTGGATCTATTCGTCACGCATCTGCTAATGCACGATAAAGTGCCATTGGCTTTTCTGATGGCTTCGTCACACTGCCGACTCATGTTCATCTTGGAGTCCACTAGGACTCCAAGATCCCTTTCCACTTCCGTGCCACCCAGCAGGTCATTCCCTAGGCTGTAGGTGTGCTGGACATTTTTCCTCCCTAGTATGGCGACACTGATACACGAGATGCTGTCTGGAGCACAAGTACTTACCATGCTCCAGCAGACTCAATTAATCAAGTCTGCTCTGATGCACTGTAATTATAGCATGTCAGAACAGCCTTGCAGAACATCTAAAGGCATCTATTGGAGGTACTAAATTTAACGTGCATTAGAAAAAGCACCTTAATGCATGTGTAGACATGCTCACTCATTACCAATTGACAGGAAAGCAGCCCAAACTGACCTCAGTTGGCTTCATTTCTCTGGACTGGAGGCTTCTTGTTCAACAGCCTCCAGGTTCAACTGAAGAAATTATTATTTTTGTAAACTATCAGTCTTTAACAAGTAATTCTGACCGTCACTAGGCATACAACTTAACCTTAATGCTACTGTGCACTGTGTGCAGGGAACACATGATGTCCCTCTTAGAGCTTCCAAACCTCAGAGTTTTCCTGCAATTAAGCCAGACAGAATTTGATATACGGATGTTCTCCTTGCCTCTGTTGTTCACAGTATAGTGCTCTATTCTCCACTAATTCAATATTTTCTAACAAGTTCACTTTATCTTTTTGTATAAAAATGTGAGTCAGACATCTAAAACATGTCTTATAATTGTTATAATCATTCTTAGAAACCATGAGTTTTAAACAAGTTTCATAAAAATAACAATTAGAACCTATAAATCTGAGTAGTCACAATGAAGCATGACTGGACAAACAAAACATTTACAAGTAAAGAAAGAGATGTACTGCATGGGCAAGATGTCCAATAAAATCACTGTGGCAGGGCTGGCCTCTACCACAAACCTCATGGGCTGTTCTAGCACTACTCACCCAACCTCAGTTTTCATAAGGATCTGTAATCACCCTTGCACCCAGGCTTTCAGTCTCAGATTTATCTTCCCTTTTAAACAGGCAACCAGATAATTCAACGTTTTCACAGGGGCTGCAGAATATACTCTTAAACAAGAGCCCCTAAGGAAGCTTAAAACAAAACAGTCTTTTGGCCCTCTTTCCTAGAGAGCAACAACCTTCTGGATATCTCCCTTCTCTCAGGGACAGCCAACCTTCTACAACTCTTCTTACTCTCTTTCACCCTTTGTAGGTATCTCAGGATTCCATCAGAGTAGGGTCTCATCACTGCAGTGACCTGGGCTACCTTATCCCTATTTAAAAAGAATCAGCTAGGAGTAGAGTTAGAAGGACAGCTAGGCCTCATTCTCATTAAAGGGCCAGCCAGTCTGTGACATCATGTAGATTTTGAAATTGGACAGCAGAATTCCAGCAGTTGAAACTTTAACTGAGCCACACCATATTTACTCAAATCTAAGATGACCCTGAGTTTAAGACTATTCCCCAAAATTA
>NW_005842119.1:1945956-1953419 GCF_000455745.1 Alligator sinensis | reverse complement strand
GGAAAATGTGTTATAATTTTTCAGGTATAGAATCTAATTATTGGGGATTTTCCTTGATTTTGCCCCCTTCTCACTGCTACAGCAGGGAAAAGAGTGGTGGGGGGAGGGGTGTCAGGTGGCCTGCTTGCCCACTGCCCTCCCAACCTTTTCCTTCATGCAGCCCTTCCCCCTCCTTATCATCAGAAACTCCTCAGGCATTGTTCCTTTTTATGTGGAAGTAAGGGGCAAATCTGAAACGCAAGGGACCAAAAAACACGGAACATCACATTTAGGTCCATAAAACCAGGAACCAGCTGAGACACACCAAGTCAGGTGTAATCTATAGTCAGGCTCTCAGATACCACCACATCTGCTCTAAGGAGAATATTCATAATACTCCCCAAACCAACATGAAAAATGTCTTTATGCAGCAAGGACACTCTACCGGAGATGGATTATGTCTTTGAACAAGCCTACTGTTCAAAAGTTCTGTAACCTACTACAATACAAAAAAACCCCCTCCCACTGACTGCTGTTATATATGATCCCACACTAGAACCTATAAGAAAGATCATCAAACAATTATGGCCTATAATTGAAAAAGATCAGACTTTGAGAGAAATGTTCCCAACCTCTCAACTCCTTCAAAAGACCCCCAAAACCCATCATTGGAAGCTAATTCCCTTTCAATCAACAGACTCCAAATGGGGGACAACCCTACCTTAACAAGAAATGCAAAACCTGCCAACACATCTCCAGCACCACAACAATCAGCACCCCTCACAATAAAATCATCAGAATCCAGAGTTATCCATGAATCCATGAGAATTATGCACCAGAATGAACTCTCACAGAAAAAATATAAAGGACAGAAATGCATGAATATCAGTAGTAGCACGCTTAGAATCATAGAAAATTACAGTTGGACGTTGACCTCAGGAGGTTATCAAAGCGGGACCACCCCCAACTATATCATCCCAGCCAAGGCTTTGTCTAGCCATGTCTTAAAAACCTCCAAGAATGGAGATTCCACAAAGCCCTTCTGGATAGCCTGTTCCAGTGCTTTACTGCCCTCCTAGTGAGAAATTTCTTCCTAATATCTAACTGAAACTTCCCTTGCTACAACTTGAGAACATTGCTCCTTGTTCTATTATCTGCCACCACTGAAAACAGTCAAGATCCATCCTCTTTGGAACCACCCTTCAGGTAGTTGAAGGCTGCTATTCAATCCCTGCTCAGTCTTCTCTTCTACAGACTAAATAAACCCAGTTCCCTCAGCTTCTTCTTGTGCCTCATGTGCCTCAGCCCTGTAACCATTTTTGTTGTCCTCCGCTGGACCCGCTCCAATTTGCCTACATCCTTTCTGTAGTGGGGGGGGAGGTACAAAACTGGACACAGTACTCCAGATGTGGCCTAACCAGTGCTGAATAGAGGGGAATAATCACTTCCACCAATCTACTGGGAATGCTTCTACTAAGGTAGCCCAGTATGCTGTTAGCCTTCTTCACATAAGCCAACAGTGTGGCCTTGTTATTCAGCTTACTGTCCACTGTAAACCCAAGTTCCTTTACTGCAGACCTGTTGCTTAGCCAGTCAGTCCCCAGACCTTATTGGTGCATGGGACTATTCCATCCTAAGTGCAGGATTTTGTACTTGTCCTTGTTGAACCTCATGAGACTTCTTTTGGTGCAATCCTGCGATTTGTTGGCATCTCTTCAAATCCTGGTCCTACTCTCCAGTGTGTCTACCACTCCCCCTATCTTAGTGTCATCTACAAGACAAACAAAAAACAAACATTACCTTTCTAACCTCACAATTCTTCTGAAAACATCTCTAGAAGTTGATCCTAGCAACAGAAATTCATTACCCTACTGGACAGTAAAAAAATGGGTTTAATATAGACCCTGACTTTGCGGCTCATTACAATCTAATAAATACTGCCAATAATTTCCCTGCACTTCTTAGGTGGTAATCTCCCTCAACCTTCTTGAAGGGTCTCATTCTTCCAGTAACAAGATTGCCTATTTTATTGCACTTTTGTGTCTCATAATGGCTCCTAATAACTTTCCACATCAAGTTCAAGTCCTCCTCCATGTCTAAAGTGAGACAGTTTGCATTATGTGGTATCTTTTCTCTGCTATGTAACTCAGTCTATGTCTGTTTCTTGCTTAGACTTGATGCCCAAAACCTTGTCCAACAGCTCTCCTAACTATACAGTTGTCTAATAAAAGATACTATAAAAGTCCTTACATCTTATGTATTTCCTAGACCATTACAGCTACAACTCTCAAACTCTTAATGTATAAAAAAAGAATCACAGGCTTAGCATATTAAAAGGCTTCTTAAGCAGGAGAAAGACTCTGTGTTTGAAGTATTCAGAAACACAAAATTATGTTGTGAACAGGAAGTCCCAGAGTAAAGTCACACTAGAGGGAAGACACATATCTACCATTCAGACATGACACCATTTTGTGATCTCAGATACAGTGTATATCTGGAATAATTCCAGTGAAGACAATGCACTGGCTTCAGATTCACTCTAGAGTAATATATGTGGCAGAATCCGGCCCACAGTGTTCTGGCCAGGCTTAGATATATTTGGTAAACAGACAGAAGCACGTGCATACTCCATCCAAATTCCTGCTTGGGAAAAATAAACAACTACAGGATAGAGTTTCAGAAGCACATATTTCTGTGCACAAAACCTCTAATACACAGACAGAAGACATGATTTGTGCATCTAGATAAGAGTTACTAGTACCCACATAGGTTACTGTCATATAGAAAAGCTGGCAAGTAATGTTGTTGTTCATCCTTCGAGTTCACAAATGACCATGACATCATTAATTGGTTTGGTTTCTGTGAATATGTGAATGGCTAATTAATTAAGTCAATTTGTGCTTTGAACTGTCTATGGCATACTAAGCAAGAGATGCCACTTTGGGTTGCTTGATCATCAGCGGACATGCTGCTTTTGCAAGATTTAGGCTGTTTGCGCTTGTGCTCTGCCTCAGCAGTTCCTCTCCGCTCATAGATAGCAGCTCCAGTATGGATGAGGCTTCTCCAGGTGAAACAAACATGAGCGAGATCTTCCCAAGACTTTGGATCAATGTTGAAATGTTTCAAGGATATCTTGAGGCATTTCTTTTGGCTTCCCTGAGAGTGCTTTTCCTCCTTTAACTCACTGTAAAAGATCTTCAGCAGTCGCTCATCTGACATCCTGGTAACATGGCCTGCCCATCTCATCTGTGATTTCATCAACAAAGTGTGGATGCTTGGAATACCTGGCCAGGTAAGAACCTCAGTGTCTGGCACCTTGTCTTGTTATCACATCCTCATCAGTTTTCTCAGTCAGCCCATCTGAAAGCAGTCCAGGTTTCACATGCATACTTCAGGCCCAGAGTATCTACAACACAATGGCTTTGTAGACCTTCAGTTTTGTTTGTTGACAGATGCCTGTGTTCCCACACATTTGCACATAGTCTGCCAAAGGCTATGCTTTGCTTTATACAAGGCTTTCCTGGTGCAGGCTGGTGCATCACTTCTGTCTTCTTAGTGTTCAGGGGCGACGCATAGGGGGTGCACACGGGTGCACGTACAACCCCTGTGCGTGGCAGTGCACCCCCTGCAAAAAGGCGATCAACAGTGGGTGGCACACCCACTGGATGGCGGTCACCTCTCACCACCCAGCCAACGGCACTGCCAGCAGCATCTGTGGGTGGTCCATGATCACCCCTTAGCCACTGTTGACGCTGCCAGCGACACCTGCGGGTGGTTACCGACTCATGGTCAGTATTCACCACCACCCCCCCACCCCCTCTGTCGCCGACAGTGCCAGTGGCATCTGTGGGAGCTCCCTACTCACTGCCGTTGCATTCCCACCACCCCCCGCACAGCTGTGCCCCCCCAGCCGCCGGGAGCATGCACCGTTAATGTTAGTGTTGATTGTGAGACCAAAATTGTCAGAAGCTGAAGATAAATGGCCCATACTCAAATGGTCCAACCCCATACAGTTGCATGTCAGACTCAGATACGGCATTTAGGAAACAGTAATCAACAAACAGAAGATCACAAACAGTCACTTCTTGTACCTTTCTCTTTGTAGTCTCCTCAAATTAAAGAGTTTGCCCTCAGTCCAGGAACTGATGTTAATCCCAGTGTCAGAGTCATGAAAGGCAAGTATTACTACTAGGGGTTTAGGTTGTAGCCACAAAGGCTTAGAAAATATATGTCACTGTTGAGTCTGGCTTTTTTCTTTTTCATGTTGTACAGTTTCCATTTCAGACGGCTGAATTCGATATCTTCCATGTTGCAGGGCCCATCAGAATGATATCTGTACAAAGTATAAGCTGTTCTTTTATAAGAACTTGTCATGCTAAACCTACTCTAGTAATGAATGCAATAAGAAACCCTGGGCAGATAGAGGAGTGACAGACTCAGCACAGGTCATCTAGGAGCCCTTTCTTAAGTCCCTGTGTGTTCAGTTTATGAGCCACCCTGTGCAAAGCTGATAATTGAGAGACTGATTAAATTTTGCTTAATTCACCACTCCATGGGGAATACAAGTGGTGGATTGTGTAGTAGTGACCAATTATCAGCAGTTGGTAATGATGGGAGAGAGCACTGGGAATTGGAACAAATGACATATTAAAACATAGTGGCAAAATATGCCACATCCAGTTTATTAGTATTAGTATTAGGGATGAATAACCACACTGGAAGGAGCAGAACACTCAGTTTGTATTCTACTAGAAATACAGGTTAGAAAAAAATGTTCATTTAGTACATTAGTAGACTCTTAAATATCAGAACTTGCCTGTACCACTTTGAAAAAAACCCTTTCATTAGGTCCATTTGTTTTGCAAATGTATTTTCTTCAAATAAAAATATGATAATATGGATTCATATTATCTATCTACTACCAGAAACTAATATTTAGATTCAGGAAAACTTCACACACCCTTACTTTCCCTAATCTACCTTTAAGAGTACATAAATAAATTAAACAACACCACAGACCTTAATCCTAGAGTTAATCTCTTTTAGCAGTTGTCTGTACCCATAATAGCTACCACATTGTCTGGCTTTGATAACGTCACTACAAATTAAGTTACATCCTCATAGTTCTTTTAATAGTAAACTTTTAAACACACAGTGTTCCCCACACAATTACCAATTTATTTATACCAATTTTGGGCAAGAAAAGAAACATTTTGGTTCACCTGTCTGATGGAGGTTCTTTGAGGAAAGGGATATTTTTTAATTGACATTTTCTGAATACTTTCTAAAAATAATCTTGAAGAAACATTCCCAGAACACTCTACATACTCAAAAATCTTCAGTTTTCATGGGAAGGAAAAATTAATGGACTTGAAACCCAAATGGGTTAAACTATTTTTCCCTAATCTCTGAATGGGTTTTTTCCCCACACACGAGGAGGATGAAGAATTAAAACTTTCTAAAGCAGCCTCTGACTGAAACTAGATTTGAACCTACAACTTAGATTCTTCCTTCAAATGTCATTTCTTTTTAATCTTCAGTATCAAAGAATTAACACAAACATACAAAAATACCTAAAAATATATATATATATTCATTAATTAACATTGGCATAAAGGATAGAACAAACAGGATGTTTAACTACATTTGTGTCACCCTTATATCATGTAACATTTGTCCTTCCGCTTCTTAGACACCTGCATGATATAGATAAGAAAGGTTAATGAATGTAAATGAAATTTGTATTCACAAAATCTAGTCCCTAAGCAATAATAGATGAGCTTGGCAGAAATCAGCTGAAAACAACCCCAGGTTAGTTAGCCTCAGTGAAATATTTCAAGAAAATAATTTCCCTAGGGCTGGAAATCTACTGCTCAGGCTATTTTTTTATGTTGGATAGTCAAGTCTTGGTCACTCCTGCATTCCTTCACTAGGTCCCATTCTCACATCAAGGCTTTGGCTGGCTCTGCGCTCACATATGTCTTTTCCTCATTTTCTTCTACACCCACCACCCACTCTCCATGCTTTGCCCAAGCCATTCATAACTACCTTTTATTACTCTTTCCCACTCCCAACTCTAGGATTTCTTTAATACATCCATTACACTGAGAAATACCTCCCAAACAGTGTTCACCAAGCTTAAAACTCCTGAGTACACACCCATTCTGAGCAACATTTTTACTTTAATAATCACACTCCAGGTGGTATTTGCTCTGTATTGTATTACAGTGATTTGCAGCTGCAGTTTGTCGGGCACATGGTTGGCACTGTATGCAATACGGAAAAATAATGTGAAATTCCCTCATTCCATGTCATGCACCTCTATTGTTCAGCCATTAGAATTACAGTTTGAATTTATTACCTGCAGCACATACCAAAACATTACATGGTTAACCATTAATGTTAACACAAGAGACAACACTTGGTGTCATCATAGACAATGGTAATGAATTACAGAAATAGAAACAGTGAAAGGAATTTTATTAGAATCAGGAAACAGTATTATCACTAAAACTATTGATTTAAAGAAGCTGATCAAATCCTAACCTTTCATTCCCCCATCTTTTCTGATATCAACAATCTTAGAGAAGAATTAATATTTAATAAGCCTAGATCCAACTGTCTTTTGGTCTCAAGGAAGCTTTTGTCCAGGGGATTTACTTGGATTATCAAATCTAAACATGCAGTCTCTTCCTCATTATATGTAAGAGCACTCTCAACAAAATCAGCTCCATTCTTCAGGTTCCTGGTGTGAACTGCAACAATTTAGCAGAGCTTGGATGGGAATCTGTTTTTAAACCATTTGACTTTGTACTTTTACCCAAGGAAAGCCCATTGTGTTGTACTTCTACCTAGTTAAAGACAAAGTATGTTCAATTGTAGAAAGGATAGTGCAATTAGGTAAAATTGCATGTCAGCCAAAAATGTCTCCCTGATTTTCTTGCCATTCTTTGCAAGAATTAATAGAAAGAAAAATACATTATTTTGAGATATTTGAAGCAGAGAATATTTTTAACCATTTACATTACTGAGCAAAACATTACATTCCATCCCAACAATGAAGCAACATCCAGTAAGAAGCAATTACAATAATGCCTCCCTTAGTTAAGTTAGTACCATAACTGACTCAAATACCATAATCATGATTTGCAGTGAGAAATGAAAATAGGGAGATCTGAAAAAGCTGGAGGAAAAATTCTTTCACTATAATAGTGTCCATGAAGCAACAGATATCTTATACTCGGCTTGTCAGTTTTATTTGCTCCTGATGTTCTTATTAACTGTTCTGAATGTCTCCAAAGTTTTCTGCTTTTGCCAAAGTAAAAGTATTTTAAGTTAAAGAATTTGTCAACTTTGAAAAAGTAAGCAACCTTTTTACAATATTTGGGAGCTTTGTGCAATGCACAAAAATATTTTTTCTGCCTAGTTGTATCATTTTCATGCTATGGAAAGATACTTTTTTTCCCCTCTAGAAATTCCTACAC
>NW_005842119.1:1935863-1945925 GCF_000455745.1 Alligator sinensis | reverse complement strand
TACACGACAAGAAAATAACAGACTGGGAAAAAAATTACGCATAGAAAAACAAAAAAGATGGAGAAAACCTCCAGTATTTAAAAATACTGTGCTTTTCAATACAAAGCACAGTAATGTGACTGGTTGGTAGTCTGAGATCAACCGCTCCCCCCAAATCATTTAGCAGTGAAACTACAGCCAGGCTTGAGGTTAAGCATACGTTTAAGTACGTTACCAAGCAAGGAGAGGATTAATTGCTTGTATGTACAAATTCAAGAACATACTTAGGTGGACAGAATCAAAGATTCCAATTAAAACTCAAACTACACTAAAATCTTAGGCGCGTCAAAGAATATTATATTTTATTGTCACCTAGAACTGCACTTTAAGTTTTCAGGGAAAAATGAAAAGAAAAAGCAACAGAATGATGGGAAAAAAATTTATATAGCTAACTGGAACAGGAAAACTGTTTTATAGCTTTATATAACGTGGAAAAGTTTGGTGGCAAGCCCCCACCACGGTAGCATGGGGTAGTGGGTGGCAGTGCTCCATCCCCACCTGCCCCCTGGTCATTTTTGACAGGCAATTTGGTAGTGTTCTCATATGCATTCATATCTTCCTATGTGGAAAGGGGCAGTCAGATTACTAGAGTCTTTCCTTATGCTTCAGTCCTTTCGTTGTTACAATAAAAATACTACAATCATGATCCAAAAGACTGAACAAACTACTATAAACTATAATATTTTGGACCTTGTCTGTGTTAGTTAGCCCCTACAAATCATTGTATTAGTATTATGACAGATATATATAAAATACCTTAAAAATAAGAAGACAAGAACAGAATATATTTCATTGTCATATGATTTTCAATTTGTTAGAAAAGCTCTTTTCAGTTTATAGATGCTCCTTACTTCAAACAATGATTGTTTTTACTTTCTGTCCTGTTTGTTTCCATCATACTAAAAAGTTTTGACACACCCTTCATTAGCCTTTAAAAGTAATTTTGTATTCTACAGAAGTGAGTTGAAAACAGCATTAGTAGAGTTTTTGGCCATTATTATAGTTTAGATGCTAAAAGGTTTTCTCCATTTGATTTTAAATAGCTCAAACACTGTAGCAGTCCTATTGTACCCTCTAGTGTATTGGCCCATTACTGTAACAAATGGAAATAATTTAAGTACTAGTTCTGCTAGTTGTCTGCTTGCCAAATACCCATTGAACTCTCCCAGAGCTCCACATAAGAGTTTAATAATCAAAGATCAGAAGAGTAATACAGTACAAAGTTTGGACTGCAGTAAATTCTTTATTATAAGGCAAAGAGACTCTATTATAAAGTAACACACCAAGATAAGGAATACCAGAAGAGTACTGTGCTGTTAATTTCTACTCCATTACTGCAACTATAGGGAAATCAGTGCAGGATTGAGCTGGATGCTGTGCAGATATATAACTAAAAGAGTGTCCCTGGCAGGGTTGCCACCTCTTTGTGAATGTGTGGTCAGTAAAAAAAAAAAAAAAAAAAAAAAAAAAAATCAAGCTAAAAACAGCTGTCTGTAAAAATCCATAAACATTGAGCTGTCCTTAAAAACGCTAAGCAACTGGAGCTTGATTGAAGCTCTGTGGTCAGAAAGAAGCTGGAGTTCAGCTGATGGACAGAGAGCGCAGGCACACCACCTGGTGCCTGAACAGCAGTGCTGCATTCTGCAGGGAGCCGTCTCTCAGGGCTTTGTAGACCCCTCCCCCAAGCCATATGCTGCTACTGATGACAAATCTTGTTGGATATCTGTAGTGCTGTTGGGTTACAGGTAAGCTTCTTTGGGGTCTATTCCAGGCAGGAATGGGGCTGGTGGGGGTCAGGTTGGGAAGCACAGCATGGTGTGGGCTGTGGCTGGGGGCACCAGGATATGGGAGTGAGTAGGGGACCCCTGGGGTAGGGGCAACATGGTGTAAAACCACTGCTGCAGTCAAGCAGGGTTAACAACCCAAGAATATTTATATTTTTTTTACTGCAAATGTTTTACTGACAAATTGTTTTACTTTTCTCCCCATGGTTGGTATTAAACCTTTAAATTTGGTGGCAAGCAGCACGGGGTGGTGGTTGGCAGTGCTCCATCCCCACCTGCCCCTCTGCCCCCCGGGGTCTTGTTGATGGGCAATTCAGTAGTGTTCTCATATGCATTCATAGCCTCCTATATGGGAAGGGGCAGTCAGATTCTTTCCTTATGCTTCAGTCTTTTCATTGTTACAATAAAAATACTATAATCTTGATCCAAAAGACTGAACAAACTACTATAAACTATAATAGAAAATATAGTATATACTATAAACTATAGTATAATAAGCCTTTAAAGCCCTTCTAACTGGGACCTGGCAGCAGGGCAGGACTGGCAGAAGAACTACATTTATATTATGTAAAACATGTCAGGACCCAGGGCAGCCAGCCAGCAGCTCTCCCTGACTCTCACCCGGGCAGATAAGGGTCCGTCAGGCGGGTACTTGTGACACTTGGAGTGGAATTAATTAGGCGGACGCTTATCGGTTGCAAAGCAAGATTATTTACTCACGCCGTCAAGGTGGTAAAAGACGGAGGTCAAAGATACTTGGTTAGTTACAGCTTAAGGTTCATAGGTCATAAAAGAGTTCGTCGGTCTTAATAAGAGGCAGAGAAATGGAGAAAAGGTCGGGCCGGCAAGTCGTCGATTTACGTCTGAGAATTGGGTCGAGACGGGGGAGAAACTGACAAGTGATCAATTTGTCAGTTACTCTTACGCATACGTTCAGAGGTTTTTTAGGTGCGTGTGCGGAGGTCTCCCGTTCTTCACAGAAGTGAAGACGGGTTTTATCTATGTAATAGCCAATTGTTTTTCGCCACGTCATAAATTTAATTAGAATCACCAATTATCTAGCAGTCTTCGCTAGGGTCTTATCACAGGGTTATTCCTTGTTTTCTTTGACCAATTATAATGATTTATGTACAGCACAGAAGGCTAAGTTCTATTTCATGTTGGTGTCGCAGTTATACATTTTTTTTTGACATGCGCAGCAAAAAACTGTTATTATCTTCTTGTTAGTTAACTCTTAGTTAACCTAGTGCAGACTAAAACTGTTTTGAATGGTTTTACTTGTTTGTGACATGGGCACTACTTAATTTGGTTGTGACAAAACATAGATCAAAAAATATGTCAGTAAATTTTTTGCAGACTGTCGGTAAAAAAAATAAAATTCTCGGGTTAGCAACCCTGATTCCTGCCTCAGAGCATTTAGACCCCCAAAAGACTTCTAGTCTCTCAGAAAGAAACTCCTAATACCAACTCCAGCATCTAGGGGAACAGGCCAGGTCAAATTTAGGGCCTAACAAAAATACAAATGTGTTTTTAAATAATAAATAATATAGCTGTGTTTTGGATACTGATTGGCAAGTTAAGAAAGAAATACAGGCAAGCCCCGCTTAACTCTGCTTTGCTTAGCACTATTTCATTATAATGTCCATTTTACATTCATACCTGATTCCACTTGGCGGCTGGCAGGCAGGCAGGGGGGTGGGGAGAAGCGGTAGCAGCAAGAAGTGGCAAGTGGCAGCAAATGGGCAGGTGGGCGTGAACCCGGGACCCACACCAGTGCCCTGGGGCCACAGGCACAGGGTAGGGCAACAGGAGCAGGGGCCCTGGGCTGGCAGGGGCTCTGTGGAGCCAGGTTTGGCTGCACCAGCAGGAAGAAGGGGGAACTGGCCTGGAGTGACTGCAACTGTGTCCATGACCACCCAGCATGGAGGGGACCAACAGCACTGCCTCCGCAGCCTGGGCCTGGGCAGATGGCAAAGACATGGTGCTGGCGGAGCTAGCCCTAAGATACCAGGTAACAAATTATATTTATTTACATTAATTCCTGTGGGAAAATGGGTTTTGCTTAATGCTGTTCCACTTAATGCTTGTTTTTTCAGAACCTAGTAAGAGTGCCAAGTGGGGGTTGCCTGTATACACAATTACATTTAGCTCCTTTTGTAAGTTCTTAAATATATGAGTTGGTTTGAATTACCATAAAATAGGTTTGAAAGTCAAGGAATTTTGTTAATTCAGCCTATAATGGAAACATTAGCTGAGTGTTTGCTTTAGAACATCCCTTAGAGAAAGCCCGGTGAGAGTTTTGGCTAGTAACAGCCCAGTCCTTGGATAGCCAAAATGTCCTTCTCTGCTTACTTCAGGCATCAGCAGGGTAATAAGACCACAGCTTCTACATTTTCAGCAGGGCCTATAGGCCTTGCTTATAACAGGGATTGAATCCAATTTCATACACTGGGGTAGCTATAGGCATGCAAATCTCTAGCAGAGGAAGGCAGAGGTGCCCTAATGACATTTACCCCAGTGTCAAGCAAGGATTACTAGGGATTTGCACCAAAGCAGCTATGTTGGTAGCTAGTCACAGATGGCTGCCACTGGAAACAAGAAATATATGGAATTATAGCAGAGGTAATGCAATTAGCTACGCTGAGCTTTACTTACTCTTCAGGTAATTATTAGTATAGGTAGGGCCTTACTTAGGAAATAATCTCCTCAGGGACTACTGTAATAATCAAAGAAGTAAATAGGGACAAGGAAGTTTGCATATCCCGTAAACCATTCTGCACCACAGTTATTTCTCACCCTTACACAATGAGGTGGCAAACTCCTGACTCAAACAATTGTACTTTGTGAGACCTGACAAAGCCCACAGCACTTTGGCTGCCAGCCATACAATTTACCTTTTACAGAATGCTAAAACCGTGAAGGTAATTATTCACTTTCTTAAGATTATTTCATAACAAACTTCTTTTGCAATATAGATTTAATATAATCAGAATGCATCCTGGCTAAAAATCTCCAGAGCTAGGTTATAAAAAAAATCTGTAATAGTTATCAAAACTTATCAAAGTGAGAGGAGTTAAGAGGATGGAAACAGCATTCATGTTATAGTTCCATGGTGTTGTGACCATTATGTATCCAACACCTTGTGAGGTGTTAAGAGATAAAGGAAAACAGGAAATTCTCATTTAAAACTAATACATCTCCAGACCCAGAGATGGGCAAAAATCAAGATGAGAGTTTGGGACTTTACAAATCATTTAATCAAATGTTGATTTTGCAAAAATCAAGTTCAAACCTAGTGTTTCGACCTACATCTTATTTTCCCCTCAAACTTCTGTGGAAGGAGCTGGTCATTGCAATGGTTAAAGAAAAAATAACCTGGACTAAATGGATTCTGGCATACTGTGGCAACAAAATTAGGATTTCAACTCCTTTCTTATTTTAAAATATTTTTATACACTTTGTTTAAAATGATATGAATCCAAAACATGGGCTTTTCTCCTCTAGAGTGCTTACTTCCCTAGGTCAAAGCACCACCCAGCTGACCCAGGTAGCAGTGTTCATAACCTCCTGGTGGGAGTTATGCTCGGGATCCTAGGACAGTGCCACTGGGTAGAGAAGAATAAAGAAGGAAAATACCAAGAGAATGTTTTGCTAACAGCCACTCTCGGATTTATGCAATTGGTGAAACTATTCATGAAGAAACATGTACTGAAATGCTTCAAGTAACTAACATTTTATTTTAAACATTTAAAATGGATCCAGGAGCTTCTGCATCATCCCAGACTGGCTACCTAGTAAGACCTCAGAGGTTAAAGGGCAGAGGACACAGGCCTAGCCTACAAGAAAGTGTCATCCACAAGCCAAAGTTTTGGCCAACCCTATAGTTCCAGATGTGATAAATAACAAAACAGAACAGCAACAGGAACAACAAACTCAAAGGAATCAGATAACAGGTTCCATTTTTCACAATATAAAATGACATAATGAAAATGAGCCCTTGCCAGTTCCAGCTTAGTGACTAGGCTGAAAAATATTCCCCCACAGTCTTTTGGCACCTGAACACTCGAAATATACTGTGAAAAACATTTTGGACACTACAGAAACAGAATGCTTGCATCAAAGACTTATACACTAGTAATTCAGTAGACTATTTTAACAGGAGCTGAATACCTAACTTTCTTCAGTGCTATCGAGCACTCTACCCAAAGAAGAGTTAACAACTGACTATTAAAAATTGAATTGCAAATGTTATTATTGTGCGGGCCGGCTCCCGATCCCATCCTTGCCATGTGCGAGCCGGGCCCGTCTTTGCGCACGCGGACTGTGGCCAGCAGCCCGGGCACGCGAGGTCAGAGGAGACCGCGGGGCGGTAAGATACGCGCAAGCTAGAATCAGTTACGGAGGCGTAATGGTTGATTGAAAAAATTATTTACTTACACCCAAGGTGGTCACGGTGTAGGCTGGACAGCTTTCCAGGTGCAGCTCCGCTTGAATCCTCGTTGGAGGACTCTGACAAACTCGGTTCGTTGACCCCGGAGTGGTTTAGGCTCCGCGGGTTCGGCAATTCTTTCCTCACGGAGTGGCTGAATCTCCGTGGGTTCTGTTCAGTTCCCAGGTCCCCCGGAGCTGTTAAGACTCCGTGGGTTCAAAAATTGGGTATATAGGATAGGGATACGTCTAGGATTGCGCTTGGTGATGGGGAGAGGCTAGAAGCTAAACAGACCTCCGTTGCCTGCTTAAGAAAGGTGCGTTGGGTCCGCAAGGGTCCACATCGCTTGGAGATCTTCACACAGCGCGAAGTCTCCTCCTCCTGGCGAGTTCTGTATCTCTCCAGGTTTCCTCTCTCTCCAACTCGGGAGGAAACTACCCAAGCCTTTTGTATGGCTGGCAAGCCAATAGCTACCCGCCACGTATGCCTACATTTAGAACCGGCCAATAATGTGGCACGAATCTAAATACAAATGGCAGGAACTCCTTTGCACCGTGCATCACTATGATGCAAAAGAAATGCACCATGCAAAGAAGGCTACAAACAGCGGGAAATACTCTTTTGCACGCGGGTTCTCCTATTGCAGCAGAAAACTCTACCGTGCAAAAAAGCTGCAATTTGGCGGGGACATAATTTAGCGGTGCCGAAGCACACAAAAACAAAAAACCATAACTTTGGGTTGTGACAATTATCATCATTATAAATACAGTCTAATGTGTATTCAGGACTTTACAGAAAAGAGAAACATGATCCCTGACCCAGAGCTTAGAAAAATAACGAACAGGAAATCTGGAGTGGTCACAGAACGGTACCCCGAAACTATATGGTTGTATCACTATAAAAATCACAGTTGACACAAAGTCATTAAAATGTCAGAATCATCTGATTCTATCTGGCAGATTGTGGCTTAGACAAGGCAAATTTTCTAGCAGTTACTGCAAACCTCCCTTTTCCAGACTAATCTCTCACAGGCAGCTACTGTCATCTAGTCTTACAGTACCATAATTGCAGCCTCCTAACAAAGTTAATTTTAGATAAGGGGTTATGCCACAAAGAGATCAACTTTCCACAGTTAAATTCACCCCATTGGAGATTAAATAGATAAGGAGGTAATTTGTAGCAATACAGCCGCTGAGGATAGCAAATGACATTTTAAAAGTGGGGGAACAAAAGGGTTTTTCCCCATAGGAAATGAAATCAAATGAACTAAGGACATGATTCTGGTAACAGGATTGTCCTGAGAAAAGGAATATGGAAATTAAGGCCTAAAGTTAACAGACTCAGGGCAATTACACAAAAACGAATGGCTGCCCCCAAAGAAGTTACTCTAGCTTTGACCTGGGATAAAATTTCCCAGATTGAGGCAGTTTACTTTGAGTCAGTGGATTGGATCATGTGGTTGCAACCTTTTTCTCCTTGGGTTAGAAAGAGTTTTCCAAGAACATCCTAGCTCATGAGTTCAAACCCAGATGCATGAATTTGAAGCATATTATCACTAGGGTGGCCATCATAGAGGACATTCCGGTTTTCTACTACTCTGTCCTCTATTGATACAAAACCCGACGCCTTTATGTCCTCTATTTTTCCTCACCCTCCCTGGGTCCGCTTCTTGGAGCCAGGGGCTGGCACCCCTCCCCCGCCCAACAACAGCCAGCAGAGAAGGGATGGGGGGGTCATGGGAATGTCCCCCGCCCGTGTCCGAAGGGGAGGGGGGAACCAGCCCAGGCCCAGGCCCTGGCCCAAAGCGGAGAGGGGAGGTAGGGAGCGGTGCCGGCCCCGGCCAGAAGTGACAGGGGGGAGGCGGGGAGCAGCCCTGGCCCTGGCCCGAAATGGTGGGGAGGGGGAGGTGGGGAGCAGCCTAAAGGGGAGGGGGGAAATGGCCCAGGCCCAGGCCCACGCTCAGGCCCCAGTCCAAAGTGGCAGGGGGAGGCGAGGAGCAGCCCCAGCCGGAAGCGATGGGCGGGGGGAGGTGGGGAGTGGCCCAGGCCCTGGCTCCAGTCCAAAGCAGCAGGGGGAAGGCGGGGAGCAGCCCTGACCACGGCCTGAAGCAGCAGGGGGAGGCAGAGAATGGCCCAGGCCCCGGCCCGAAGGGGAGGAGGGAAACGGCCCAGGCCAAAGCCGGAAGCAGCAGGGGAGGCGGGGAGCAGCCTTGGCCCCGGCCCAAGGTGGGGGGCCGGACACAGGCCTCTGTCCCCACCTGCCCTGCTCCCCTATCATTCAGGCAATTTGCTAGTATAATATATTTCTAGCCATTATTAGTTTCAAGGCGCCGATGCATAATTTGTAAGAAGACTGCTTACAAATTATAGGAAATCATAACCCTCTTCCTCTGCCTTTGGAAGTTGTTGCCTCTAAAAATATAGTAGTTAAGTGGGTCCTTTCAGGCATATTTATAGGTCCTTGATGCATCTTATTTGCTTTTTTAGATAATGCCCTCAGAGATTAACCTTGCCCTAGAGACTTCAAGCTTATCACAGTCTCCTGCAGTACTGCATTCTGTAGCCAAGGGCCTTCACTTGAGGGCACCATGATTCTGGCACCTGTAAATCACTGGTCTCAATTGTAGCATTTCAAAAACAAAGAGTTTCAAAATGGAGTGAGGAAAAAGAAACAGAAGCACAGACAGGACCTTAGAGTAGCCATTAAAGAGATTTCAAATTCCATAGTGTAATATTTTTTTAACTGTCTGCTATGCCTGGCAGGCAGACTGTTCCAGGCTGAGTCACCTGCAGCTTTCTGGGTCAAAACAAAGGAAAGCATATTGCAATAGTCCAGCCTTGAAGGGACTGGACAACATCATCTATTACTGTCGTTAAAACTTGATAACCAATCTCCTCATTTCCTCATTAAAGACAAATAAGTCAATTATGGCTATTACTGCTTAGTCAAGTGATTCCAAGCTTCTAGTAACTTTAACGTGCTTGCTTTGCTGCCAATATCAGCTCTCCCACTTACACAAGTTAAGCTTGATACCCAGTTCAGGGAACACAAGAAATCAGCGCAGTCTTTGCTATGGGTAATCATGATACAGCCACAGGTGCTTCCAGAATATTGGTGGGACCCCTGGCATCTTGCGTGCTTCCCTCTGTGGCTGCAGGCATTAAACAAGCGAAGTAACAGGACTGTCACCTGCACAACTAAAGGCAAATGAACAGCTGCCCATCAGCAGCCTGGAAGGATAAGAAAAAAAAAGAACTGCAAAATCGTATTGATCCTATTCACTGTAATTCTGTTCCCAGCTAGGTCTTTTAGACAGCTCTACAGAACCGAACCATGGATGGTAATTAAGTCTGCCAATAAGTACAAGAGACTAGGATGGATGTTTGACTGTCGTGTGTAGTTTGAGAGAATGCCAGCATTATAGTATCTAAACACAAAATACAGTGATTCTCAGCGCTGTCAGAAGTACTTGTTAGTAAATGCTGTTTTTCTCCTCTCCTGAGTTCTCATAATCTTTGCTTTGTTTTTGACTGGGGAAGGACAGAGTGAATGTGTCTAGGGGTAAAGCCTATCACTACCATATTTACCTAAATAAAATATAAGATGACCCTGAATATAAGGCAACCCCCCAATAATTATATTCTATAGATGAAAAATTTATAAATTTGTTATAATTTTCCAGGTATAGAACCTAAGTATTGGAAGGTTGTCCTGAATCCCACCCTCCTCCACATTGCTACATCAGGGAAAAAAGTGGCTGGGGGGGAGGTCAGGTGCCCCCTTGCCTCCTGCTCTGCCCACTTCTTCCCC
>NW_005842119.1:1935549-1935853 GCF_000455745.1 Alligator sinensis | reverse complement strand
CCGCCCCCCCACCCATCCACACCCCCACCCCCAGCTCCCCACCACCTCTGCCTTCCCAAATCTCTGCCCCTCCCCCAACTCCCTAGTCTCTGATGCCTCCCCTCCTGCTCACCAGTCTCTGACATCAATTTGTCCCCTCCCCCTGCCTCACTGTCACACACTGCTTGAGTTGCTCTATCCCAGGGGTGGGCAAAATGTGGCCCACAGGCCAGATGCAGCCTGCCAGGCCATTTTATCTGGCCTGTGGGGCCCCTAAAAAATTTAGAAAATTAATATTTATCTGCCCCTGGCTGCCTGTCATGCG
>NW_005842119.1:1919207-1935421 GCF_000455745.1 Alligator sinensis | reverse complement strand
AAAGAGTTTCCATGTGCTCCATGCCTGACAGTAAAGGGGAGGACAGGGGTGGGGACAGAAGCTATAGAGGGGAAGCAGGGGTAGGGCAGGAGGCTGCTGTAGGTCTGACTCTGGCTCCAACCTGGGCCCAGAGTCAAGAGACATGGCTGCCATCTGCTCGCCCCTCTACTTTGTATGCAAATGTAAGACAAAGTACTTTTTTCCCCCATGCTGACTGAGGAGCATCTCCAGCAGAGGAGATGCTCTGCTGGACCTGGTCCTGGCCGCAGGCGACGACCTGGTAAGAGGCCTCCAGGTTCTTGACCACCTGGGCAATAGTGATCATCGCATGCTGGAATTCACCATCCAGCGTAGAGTGTCAAGGGCCCGCAGCAAGGTGGTGGCCCTAGACTTCAGGAGGGCCAACTTCAGTGAGATGAGGAGATTAGTGGGAGAGGAACTGGGGTCCTTGAGGGCAGAGGAACTCAGCGTCCAAGAGGAGTGGTCGTTCCTTAAGGAAACGATACTCGGGGCCCAAGGGGTGTCCATCCCGACAAGAAGCAAGGCGGGCAGGAGTGTCCAAAAGCCCCCCTGGCTCACCAAGGGTGTCCGGGAATGCCTGCTTGCCAAAAGGGTGGCGTACGCCCGGTGGAAGGGGGGTGTAATCTCCAAAGAGGAGTATACCTCCTCTGCTCGGGCCTGCAGGCGGGCTGTTAGGAAGGCCAAGGCGGAGATAGAGCTCGGATTAGCGTCCAGGATTAAGGATAACAAAAAGTCCTTTTTCAAATATATTGGGAGGATGAAGAAGGCGCCGGGTAATGTGGGGCCCCTGCAGGATATGCGGGGCAATCTGGTGGTTGCGTCAGAGGATAAAGCGGACCTCTTTAACCAATTCTTCACCTCCGTTTTCTTGTGCAGGGACCGGGACTTCCCTGCTGTGATAGAAGCCGGACGCGAGGGGATCGCCTTCAGACCTCAGGTTGGGGAGGACCGGGTTAGAGAGCTTCTGGAGGGGCTGGACGCGTTCAAGTCAGCGGGTCCGGATGCTCTCCACCCCAGGGTGCTGAGGGAGCTGGCTGGGGTTATTGCAGGGCCCCTGGCACGGCTCTACGAGCGATCGTGGTGCTTGGGCCAGGTGCCAGACGATTGGAAGGTAGCTAATGTGGTCCCCATCTTCAAAAAAGGGAAAAGGGAGGACCCGGGCAATTATAGGCCCGTCAGTCTTACCTCAATCCTGGGGAAGCTCTTTGAGAAGATCATCAAGGAGCACATTTGTGATGGGCCGGCATCCGAGATGATGCTCAGGGGCAATCAGCATGGATTTATTAGGGGGAGATCATGTCAGACCAACCTGATTGCCTTTTATGATCAGGTCACAAAGGCCATGGATGCAGGTGTCGCGGTGGATGTAGTCTTTCTGGACTTCAGCAAGGCCTTTGACACCGTCTCTCACCCCATCCTAATTAGTAAACTAGGCGACTGTGGCATAGATGCCTACACGGTCAGATGGATTGCAGATTGGCTGAAGGGTCGCACTCAGAGGGTGGTGGTGGATGGATCATATTCGACTTGGGGGGAGGTGGGTAGTGGAGTCCCTCAGGGCTCGGTCCTGGGCCCTGCGCTGTTCAATGTCTTCATCAGCGATCTTGATGTTGGGGTGGAGAGCAACCTGTTTAAATTCGCTGATGACACCAAAATTTGGGGGGAGGTGAGCACGCTAGCAGGGAGAGAGAGATTGCAGAAGGATCTGGATAGGTTACAGGGGTGGGCAGACAGGAACAGGATGCGTTTCAATACGGACAAGTGCAGGGTGCTGCACTTGGGTAGTAGGAACCAGCAGCACACTTATACGATGGGGAACTCCCTACTTGAGAGCACGGAGGCGGAAAGGGATCTTGGTGTCATTATTGACTCCAAGATGAACATGGGCCGACAATGCGAGGTCATGGTTGGCAGGGCTAACCGGACCTTGTCGTGCATCCACAGGTGCATCTCGAGTAGAGCCAGGGAGGTGATCCTCCCCCTCTATGCGACGCTGGTCAGGCCGCAGCTGGAGTATTGTGTCCAGTTCTGTGCGCCCCATTTCAGGAGGGATGTGGACAACATGGAGAGGGTCCAGAGGAGGGCCACCCGCATGATCCGGGGACAACAGGGCAGACCCTACAGTGAGAGACTGCGGGACTTGAACCTATTCAGCCTCCACAAGAGAAGGCTGAGGGGCTTCACAGTTAGGGTGGCTAGGAGCTGGAACCAACTTCCAAGGGAGGTGGTGCTGGCCCCTACCCTGGGGATCTTTAAGAAGAGGCTGGATACTTACCTGGCTGGACTCATTTGAGTCCCGTTTTTGTTTTTAGGGGGAGTGGTTTTGTTTGTGTTTTTGGGTTGTTCTCCCGCCCTGGCGGGGGGTCGGGCTAGAAGATCTATTAGGTCCCTTCCGACCCTGAAACTATGAAACTATGAAACTATGACTGGGGGGGAGGTCTCATCTTATATTTGAGTAAATACAGTAGCTCCTTATCCTCGATTGTTCAGAAAAACTGCGGCAAGCATTGATTTTTCAGAGCACACTGCAAAAGGGTACATTTTTGTTTAATCTACTCTTGTCTGATGGCTTATTCCAAATTAGAACATTCTCAGCCAAGAACATTTTGGACATATCTGAACCGTGTCAGAGGGCCATGGAGCATTACCACGGAAATATACCGTGCTTTCATAGACAGACCCCACACAGAGAACAGCTCTGGGTGTGCATTGGGTACATGTCAAAAAAGAACTACATGATTTTTTTACCACACCCAGGAGTACGAACGAGTGGGCAAGGTGTTGTCACTTCAGTGCTGTTTCTCAAGCACTGCCTGATAAGGTGTACCCGCATGCTTTTACCTGGTTTCAAGTTTTACGAGAGGTTTTACCACTTGCATTAACCCCAAAGGACATGTCACTCTTGATGGACCATGATCTGGTCACATCATGGTCCACTGATGACCTTAAAGAGTACGATCAGAATGTGCCGTTAATTACAGGCATTAAATTAGCATAGAAGACGATAGACTCCCAAAAAAGGAAAAAAGAAAAAAAAGATTTGGTGTCAAACGGTTCAGCCCACTGGGGAGCTGAGCCACTGGCACAGAACCAAGTCTTTGGATCCCAGAAACAATGAAGTGCAACAATATAGTCTGCAGTAAAGAATGGATAGATCAGTACTGCCACATATTTGTCAAACACAAAAGAAATGGTCTTCTAACCACTGCTATAAAGAAAGAGGTATTTTTTGTTCCTACTGCTGCCCAAAACCTGCTACCAAGTTTGCAAAGAGCCCTAGAGGATGGAAGGCATACTTCCAAAAATCCTAGTGCAGTGGTTGTCAACCAGGGCAATGCATACCCCTGGGGGTACTTAAAAAGGTCGTAAGAGGTACGTAGAATTGATGTCACCAATAATGTGGCCAATAAATATCATGTGTGTACATGTAGCCGCAACACAGTACGCAGGCAGCCAGGAGTGCAGCCCGGCAGCATGAAGAGCAGCCGGGTCTGGCTGGTAAGTCTGTTGTGAGGGAAGAGGCATGGGGGGCAGATCAAGGCCCCAGTGGTGCAGGAGGGAGTGGGGCTGGGGAAGGTACAGGGCCTGCCCAGCTGGGGCAGGACATGGGACTGAGCTTCATGCAAGGGGGGGGGCGGTTCCCACCGCTATGCGCACCCCTGGGAGGGCATGGGAGGGGTGTGCACCCCTGGATCTGCATGTGGGGGGGAAGGCAGGCTGGGCATGGGGGGCAGATCAAGGCCCCAGTGGTGCAGGAGGGAGTGGGGCTGGGGAAGGTACAGGGCCTGCCCAGCTGGGGCAGGACATGGGACTGAGCTTCATGCAAGGGGGGGGGCGGTTCCCACCGCTATGCGCACCCCTGGGAGGGCATGGGAGGGGTGTGCCCCCCTGGATCTGCATGTGGGGGGGAAGGCAGGCTGCCACTGCGGGCTGGGGCTGGGCGCTGCTCAGGGCATGCAGCGGCAGCAGTGCAGGGAGGGGGGTCAGGTGGGCTATGGTGAATTCTGGAGTGGCTGCAGCCCCTTCTGTAGTGCCCCTCCCAGCACTGCCACTGCCCGCCCGGAGCACAGCCTGCTCCGAGTGCAGCCTGGCCCAGCCCCAGCCGGGAAGAGCCTGGTGCAGCCCTGCATCCAACCCACAGTGGCAGCCTGCCCTTGCCCCATGCGCAGATTGGGGGGCACATGCCCCCCCCACCCTCCAGGGGTACGAGCAGCAGTGGGAGCTGCCCCCCAAAAAAAAAACCAAGAAAAAAAATAAAGGGTACGAGCTGAAAATTTGAGACAGAAGGGGTGCACTTGTTAAAAAAAGGTTGAAACCCCCTGTCCTAGTGCATCCACTTTAACCAACATTCAAGAAACTATCTGAGACCTTCAGCTTCAAAACCCATGCTGCCATGACACCCCTCCCACTTGCCATACAAGCTTTAACACCCCCTTTTTTGAGGAATGTCAAAAAGGAAAAACAGATCAAGTATAACATAGCCAATTTATATTATTCTAGATTCCTTATAGCCTGGCTTTACATTGGACAAAACACAGAGAGTGCACAGGTCTTGTCAACAGGTCTCCTTCACCTCAAACTGGGATATGCAAATCAAACTTTTTCCCCTCCAGATCTTATACCATTCCCAGCCACAAGAAGTCTGTACATAGAATTTAACTGGCAGCTTTTCTGAAGATGAACCAGAAGGAAAGTTCAGTCCTCCATTGCTGTTTTAAGTTCTATAGCACTAAAAAATTTTGCACATGCATATGACATTGCCATCAATTCCTGGCTCTGCTTTCCTAAATCTAGACCAGGGGTGTAAGCAGCCCTCCACCCAAAATAACTGCCCGCACCTGCTCTATCCTGAAGCACAGCATATGGAAGCCCAGCCCTTGCCTGGCCATGTCATACAGTCAGCACTTTGGTGAGCTGTCAAGGGCCGCAAAGGTAGTCCTGCCTCTTGACAGGTGCTCCACCATGTGGTCACCATCTTGTGGCCAGAAGTCTCACCCCAACCCCTGACCTTTGCCACCAGAATTCCCTCCCCTTGCCCTTCAGAAATACTCCTTTTGGGAGGGAAGGCTTGCCATCTTGGAACCAGAAAAAAGCCAAACCATAACTATAAAAATCAAATTCCTACTATAACATATTTTATTACAAAAAATATTTTTGACCAGATTTGTGTTTGCATAATGTATATAGAGATGGCTGCATAATAAAACTCAGAAATAAAGTCTTAGTCTTGTATATTGTATGCAGGGTTTGGGGGTTATGTGTGGGGGTGGTTTGTGAGGAGGTGTGGCTGTGTGTGGGGGCAATAGGGTATGTGGGGGATGCATATGTGGGGAGTTGTGGGGGCAGGGTATGGGTGTGTGGGGTTTGTTGAGTGTAAGGGGATCCCCCGCACATTGCCCTCTATGGTGCACAAGTGCCCACTGCTCCCCAGCGGCAGCAGCAGCAGGTGGGGGAACTCGGGGAGCTCGTGCCCAGTGTACACACTGCTGCCAGTGGGTAACGACTATAGGCAGTGCTGAACATGGGGGGTGAGGAGTGCAGCCTGGCCAGCCCACTTTTGTTGTGTGAGGCTCCCCACAGCGCACATGCAGCTCCCGCACTGGCGCGACACAGAGGGAAGCCCCGTGCAGTGGAGCTAGCTGCCTTCACCTCTTTCTGCTGCGCAGGTGCCAGGACTCTGCTGGAACTGGAAGGGAGTCCCAGTCCCTGCTTCCCAGCTGAGTCCTGGGACCTGTGCGGCAGGGAGCAGAGAAGGCAGCTGGCTCTATTGTGTGGGGCTTCCCTTGGTGATGTGTGAATGCGGGATCTGCACATGTGCCTGCCCTAGGGAGTCCCACACAGTAGAAGTGGGCTATCTGGGCTTTACTTCTCGCCCCTGTGTGCAGCGCTGGCCAGAGCCACGTGCTGCCAGCAGCAACGCCTACAATGGGCATGAGCTCCCCAAGCACCCCTGTGGGCTCTACGCCATGTGGAGGAGTGAGTGGGGGGTCTCCACACCCACGCACTGCCCACCTGAGCTCTGTGCTCCCACCACCTCTCTGGCTGTGGACTTCATGCTGCTCCCAGCCCCAGCCCCATACTCCGCCCTCCCACCCAGCTGGAGCTGCCCCCGCCACTTCCCTACCTAGTGCCCGGAGCAAGCGGGACGCTGGGGAAGCCAAGCAGGACCCCTGGTGGCTGCACCAGTGACCAGAGGCAGCCCCACCCAGAAGCTGTGTGCTGGCGGGGCCAGGCCCTTCCACACAGATGGGTGGGAGCAAGGCGCAATAAGGCATGTTGGGGAGGGGGTGTTTATGTGGGCACCTCACTCCCACCCTCGTAGGCAGAAGGGCTGAGTAGGATACAATTAGTTGGTAGGCACCCACGGGAGAAATGAAATTGCCTGGTGAGCCGGATTCAGCCCACAGGCCATATTTTGCCTGCCCCTGATCTAGACTTTAGCTTCTCTGAGCATATGTCTATACTGCAGTCAAAAAGTATGACTACCTACACTGAATGTCAGTAAAAGTGTAGTCTTTCCAACTTGAGACACATTCATCACCACCAAAATAATTCCAAGGCTTGCCTCAGACTCACTTTACTTTTTGGCAATCTTAATGTAAAAAAATAGAGAGGGAAATGTTATTAAGGTGCAAGCTGCCTACATTCTTCAGGAATCATATCTGACACTTTTATGACTATTTCAGTACCACAGAAATGGAGAACTCTTCTATGCACAGATAACCTAGCTCAAGAAAAAGGAAACTACATGGACATATACCTCCAGAAGATCAATTACTAACACTTTTAATATTTGTAGTACACACACTACAAAGGTTGGACAGATTTAACAGTCTGTCACAACTGAATGGAGTTCAACATTGCTGAAAATTTAAGTAGGTGTTTGAATCTTTCAGCTACAAGTAGTTTTTCCTCAAACAAAACTAATGTGTCTTGTATAATCACTGTACATATTTGTATGAATTTAAGTCTGAAGAGCTAAAATGTGAAACCTACTTTAATTGACGATTTCATTATTTATAACATAATTACAGAAATACTTTTCCCCTTTCTCCTTTTTAAGCTCATCTATTTATGTCTATAAAGCAGCATCCATATTTAGTAATATCAAGGCATGTCTACACATGCAATTAATTCACAGTAGGCTTACTGCACAGTAAAATACTGTGCAGTAAGCCTTCTTGGGAGCTTGTCTTTATGCCTCCTTCTTGGGAGCAGATTTGCTCCCATCCTGCTTTCCCCACTGCAGCAGCCAGGAGGAGCTTTAGGCAAGGGGCACAGGAGAGCTCTGCCAGCTGCAGCCGTCTCTTGGCTCCATGCACATTGGGAGGGGAGCTGTTGTGCATGGGGCCGGGAGAGAGCTGCTATTGCAGCAGGCGGAGCTCTCCTGGCCCTATGCCCATCAGGACACACAACTGCCAGCAAGGACTAATTTACTGCACAGTAAATTTCATAGATTTCATAGACGTTAGGGCTGGAAGGGACCTTGAAGATGGTCAAGTCCAGCCCCCTGCCCCAGGGGCAGGAAGTCAGCTAGGGACATAAAATCCCAGCAAGATAAGCATCCAAGCATTTCTTGAACGAGTCCAGAGTAGGTGCCTGCATCACTTCTGGAGGGAGTTTATTCCAGCTCTTGGGGGCTTGGACAATAAAGAAATTTTTTCTTATGTCCAGCCTAAATCAGTCTTGGAGGAGCTTATAACCATTGGTCCTTGTTTTTCCTTGGGGCGCTCTGGTGAAGACGTTCTCCCAGGTCCTGATGTGCACCCCTTATGTACTTATAAACCGACACCAGGTCCCCCCTGAGCCTGCGCTTTTCCAGGCTGAAGATCCCCATGGCTCTCAGCCTCTCCTCATAAGGCTTACTCTCTTGCCCTCTGATCATGCGAGTGGCTCTCCTCTGGACTCCCTCAAGCTTCTTCACATCCTTCTTGAATTGTGGAGCCCAGAATTGGATGCAGTACTGCAGCTGTGGCCTCACCAAGGCCAAGTACAGCGGGAGGATGACATCCTGAGTTTTACTTGAAAAGCATCTATGGATGCAAGTCAGGGTTTTGTTTGCTTTTCCAGCTGTGATGTTGCATTGGTGGCTCATGTTCATCTTGTGGTCAATCATGACTCCAAGTCTCTTTCAGCAGTGGTGCTAGCAAGCGTAGCACTGCTGAGCCTATAAGTATGCTGCAGGTTTTTCCCCCCTGAGGTGGAATACCTTACATGTATCGGTATTGAACGTCATCATGTTTGTATCCGCCCACTTACTAAGTTTATCCAAGTCAGCCTGGATCACTAGCCTGTCCTCAGGTGTGGACGCTATGCCCCAAAGTTTAGTGTCATTGGCGAACTTAGCCAGTACACCTCTGACTCCAATGTCCACATTGCTGATAAAGATGTTGAAGAGAACTGGTCCAAGGACAGAGCCTTGGGGGATGCTACTGGTCATGGAGCGCCATAATGATTTGCTACCATCGACCACTACTCTCTGGGTCCGACCTCAGAGCCAATTTCCCAGCCATCTGACTGTGGTATAGCTGAGGCCACAGTTGGCCAATTTTTCCATGAGGAGGTCATGGGGCACCAGATCAAAGGCTTTCTTAAAGTCCAGATATATGACGTCAATCTCTTCTCCCTTGTCCAGGTGATAGGTTCCCTGCTCATAGAAGGAGATGAGATTGGTCAGGCAAGACCTACCCGTGACAAACCCGTGCTGGCTGTCCCTCGGGATGCTGCCCTTCGCCAGGTTATCCAGAAGCGTCTCCTTGAGAATTTTCTTCAGAATCTTACCGGGGATTGAGGTCAAGCTAACTGGCCTGTAATTCCTGGGATCTACTTTCCGCCCCTTCTTGCATATGGGTACCAAATTGGCTTTCTTCCAGTCCTCAGGTACTTCACCTGAGCACCATGAGTTTTCAAATATTTTTGCCAATGGTTGGGCTATGACAGCTGCCAGTTCCTTGAGTACTCTAGAGTGTAATCTGTCAGGACCAGCTGACTTGAAGGTGTCCAGCCTCTCAAGGTGATCCTTTACTAACTCAACACCAATCCTGGGTATAAATACACCCTCCCCCTGGCCGTCCTGCATCTTGCTAGGCAGGGCAGTCCCACTGGATTGATGAAAGACCGAGGTGAAGTACCCATTAAGCAGATTGGCCTTTGGTGTCGGTTATCAGCTGTCCCATTTGGTCAAGCAGGGGTCCAATGTTACCCTTGCTTTTTTCTGACTCCCTACATATTTGAAAAAGGATTTTTTGTTATCCTTGTTATGTAAAGCCAGATGGAGCTCAGTTGCAGCCTTGGCTTTCCTGATCCGCTCCCTGCAGGTACGGAGCAGGTACAGACCAGTGCTGAGTACTCCTCCTTGGCGGTAATTCCAGCCTTCCATCCTTTATAAATCTCTTTTGAGGGGAAGGAGGTCCTCAAATTCCCTGCTGAGCCAAGGGGGTTGCTGCAGCATTTTGCTACCCTTCCTCGAGATGGGATGGCCATCTCTTGTGCTGTCTATGAAAATGTCAAGATGTAGAAATAGTATTTTTTTCTGAATACAGGGCAACAGAAGCAATTGTACAGATTAGGGTTTGGCAACATATGGCAGTTGGTTGGATCTGGCCTGCAGCTTGTTAAAAGGTTGATGGTCATTGGTGTAGATCTTTTTTGCTGCTTAATAGTCTAACATAAACAATGGCACTATTTATGTATTAAACAAGTTACATTTTAAAGGGTGATATTTCATAGATTTCATAGATGTTAGGGTCAGAAGGGACCTATTAGATTATCAAATCCAACCCCCTGCCCTGGGCAGGAATGAGTGCTGGGGTCACAGGACCCCAGCCAGGTATCTGTCCAATCTCCTTTTAAACACCTCCAAGGAAGGGGACAGCACCACCTCCCTTGGAAGCTTATTCCATATTTTGGCAACCCTCACTGTAAAGAATTTTTTCCTGATGTCCAATCTGAATTTGCTCTCTTCCAGCATGTCGCCATTATTTCTAGTTACCCCAACAGGCGCCCTGGTAAACACTGTATCCCCCATTTCTTGCTGCCCCCCACAATGAGTTTGTAGGTGACCATGAGATCACCTCTCAGCCTCTTGTGGAGGCTGAAAAGGTTCAGGTCTCCCAATTGGTCCGCATAAGGTTTTTTTCTGTAGGCCTTTAACCAGATGAGTGGCCCTCCTCTGAGCCCTCTCCAGGCCATACACATCCCTCCTCAAGTGCAGTGCCCAAAACTGGATGCAGTACTCCAGCTGCGGTCTGATCAATGCCACATAAAGTGGAAGTATCATGTCCCTAGACCCGTTTGTGATGCACCTGCTTATGCAAGAAAGGGTGCGGTAGCTTTACTTATTACCTCGTCATGCTGGTGACGCATGTTCATTTTGGAGTTGACTATGACTGCAAGATCCCTTTTCGCAGTTGTGCTACTTAGAGTGGTACCTCCCAGGCTGCAGGAGTTTTGATGATTCTTCCTCCCCAGGTGCAACACATGACACTTATCCTTGTTCAACTGCATCCTATATGTTCAGCCCATTTCCCCAGCCTGTCCAAATCAGCCTAGATTCGCTCCCTGCCATTTAGTTTGTATACCTCCCCCCACAGTTGGGTGTCATCAGCAAACTTGGAGAGGGTGCTTTCTACTCCCTCGTCCATGTCACTAATGAAGATATTGAATAGTACCAGTCCCAGGACAGAGCCTTGGGGGACTCTGCTGCCCACATTTCTTCAGGTAGAAACCGACCCATCCACTACCTCTCTTTGGGTGCATCCCATAAACCAATTTTCTAACAGTCACTGAGCTGCTTTCAAACTTTTCAACAAATTATATAGTTTTCACATGTGAGGGGCAAAATTTTGTGTGGCCGCTATTGTTGCATAGACCAATTGCTTTCTGGCATTACAGTGCCCTTACAGATAGTCTGGGAGAGAAAGCGTCTGCTTTTTTCACAGAAACCTGAGGAAGGTACTGTGAGACCAGAAAGCTTGTCTAAGTCCATCCTAATTATGCAGTTGGTCCAATAAAAGCTATCACCCAGAAAAAACTCTTCCTTATTGCGTTATTCCTGGATCATCAGGACTACAACATCACTGCAACACTACCATGGTTTTTAAATATCTTTTTTGGAATTTTCTCAGCAAATTGTAACCATGTTTTCATAATACCTCCAACAGTGCCCAGGCCTTCAAACTATAACATGTAGTCCCAAGTCCAAACGAGAGAAATGTGGAGTAGTTACATACATCATAAAATTTGAATTATATTGAATTATTTTCAAACTTTAGCCAAGATGGATTTAGGCATCTGCTTGTGGGGTACTGCAAAAATCTAGGGTGGGGGTGGGGGTGGGGGGTTTAATTAGAGCGACTCTCAGGAGCTGCTGCAATTAAAACGCCACAGCCTCTTCTTTATTCAACATCCCACATCTCAAAATGGTGGTGGAGGCACTTTAACTAAAGGTAATTCGACAAGTTTTATTTAAAGAACCCTGTCATCATTTTGAGATGTGAGACGCTGAATACATGAGACGCTGCAGCACACTAGAGTGTTCTAATTAGAACACTCCAACAGACTTGATTTATCAAGTCTGCTCCAATGTACTTTAATCAGAATGAGTCAGAGCATGTGTATAGGCACCCCTAATGTTTAGGCCTTTTGTCCCTAGAGTAAAATCCAGAGCTCAGAGTTAGGTGCTTGGGCTTCCTGGATAGTACATGGGCAGTTAAATGTTTCACAGTGGGATCAGGAGTCATCAGTGGGAAATAGTGAGGGGGGGGCATGCTTCAAACACTGCCTGTCTCCAGAGCTGTAGCATCTTAATTGAAGCTGAAGGGAGGCACCTCTGTCCACTCCAGTCCCAGAGCCCAGGATCCTCTCACAAGAGTAGACAACTGCACCTGTTCTTGGAAAGAAGTGAATAGGACTACTGGGCATGTCTACATGTGCATTTAGGTGTGCCTAAATTTAATACGCATTAGCTTAATGTGCACAAAGGTGATTTAGTCTTGTGTCTACACGTGCATGCTTTAAAGTTCATTAGTGCTGCATGTACGCACTGATGTGGGGATAAAGTTAGTCCCACATCAGTCCACATGCAGTGTTAATGCATCTTAACATGTCTGCGTGTGCGTTAAAGCGCTTTAGCTATTCACGCCTAAATTTTCGCTTTTGCAGGTATGAAGTTTAGGTGCAAATAGCTTTAAATTGCCATTTTTAAGGTGCATTAAGGGCACACATGAGTAGACATGTACCCTTAATGTGCCTTCAAATCAGGTTAAAGCATCTTATTTTGGCACATGTAGATGCGCAGAGTGTCTTCTTTTTTAAAATGTGCTGAAAGAGGAGATGGTGCCAACCTTTTACATAATAGATAGGGACCTACTTAATTTGAGGTTTCATGGATTTCACATATTATTATTTAATGGGGTGGATGTGGGGATTAATCGTACATTTTAGTGAATTTTACCATCACCACCTACTTCCTCTTCTTCCAGCTACATTTAAAAAATGGCAACGCATGCCTCGTGTGAGGGCCTGTTAAAGTATGCGTACCAGACTGGGCTACTTCAAGGTCCTACGTGTTTCTTTTACTAGTTTCTGGCTTACACTAGTTGTAATCAAAACATACTACTTCTTTGAGAAGTACACAACAAGCTGAGCTGAGAGAACCTCCTGCATATGTGCTTTCCCTAAAGAAAAAACCCCAGTATTGATAGGGGTTAGCAAGACAGTGGAAGTGGTTAGATAGATAATAAAAGCAAAGCCCTCTCAGGGCCAGTAGACTCATACCATTTATGACACTGATCTCTTTAGATCCAATCTTGGAAACACACTTGCACACTAAAGCAAAATTACTCACGACTGGTTTCTACAAAAGAAAACAGAAGTAATCTCCTCTGCAAAGTTACTCACTTTTACTAGTGCTTAAAGCACTACATGCTTTGCTTGTTTTTTAAATCCCTTTCCACCACCCTACATTTGATTTTTTTTGGCTTTTATAAGATTTCCATGACACTGTCTTCCCATTTGCCTATACAACACTGAGACCACTCTGGGTGCTTCTGCAATATAATAAATATTAAATAATGGCCCATTAGATATGACAAAATATCTAGGGTAAAATGACAGACAAGCTTCGCGTGAGGGTCTGTCAGCTCTTAAGCCTTAATAAATTGCACAGAGTATCTGCGTGCAGGAAAACACACGGCCTAATCTGCAAAGGCAGAAAACTGGAAGCAGAATGTGTACTCGGGGACTAAAGGTGTTAGTGATCATTTGTTATAATGGTAACTCAATATTTTAGAAGCCTTTTAAATTTAGAGAGATTTACATAGGTCTGCTGTTTTACCTCTATATTTTCATTGCAGTCTGGACATTGATACAGGATATGAGATAATAAAGAGATTAGCAAACTGTTTATTTTGTTCAGTTTTATTACAAGTTATTGTGTCCTTGACTCTGTATAGCAACAAGTACTGCCTACCTGACACTGGAGAGAACCTAGGCTGATAAACTAGCTAGGTGTAACTAAAATGAAATAATCTGTAGATTGCTGTCATAAAGATGAGGGGATTTAAGGACATTCTGCTTTCAGGTACACACAGGTATCCTTAGTGAGATTTTGCATGTGTAATTGAAGATGGAATTTGACCTGTAGGGATTCACTCATTTAAAATATCATGCCAAATCTGAGAAAGGACTTGGGCAACTAAAGTGCCATTTGAGCAGAACTGAAGCACCAAATTCAAGTGAATGATTCACAAAATATTCAAAATTTAGGCACCTAAGTTTTGGTCAAAAAAGTTCCCTGAGCACTTAGGAGTGCTACTACTGAGACAGCTTCTACACAGACACTGCCAGTTAAGAGGGCTACTGCTCATCTCAAACCCTCTCTCTCACTGGTTATTCACAGGCCATGTGTTCCCACAAGGACACAATGTGATAATTATGCTCTGACAACACTTACTAGTCACACACTAACAGTACTGAGTTGTCCCCATAGTGCAGCAGCCATAGCTACTTTCATTTAAAAACAAGGCTGGAAGCATAAGTGGTGACTTCTATATAACAGACAGTTGCAAATTCAACTCCTACCCAGGTGCCCAATTCTGCGAGAGAAACAGTATTTCACACACTACTTTACTCAACATTTTTGTGAGCTGTTTCAAGCATCCTTCTGTTCACTGTGCTGGCTGTTGGAAAACCCATTCTGAACTCTATTCATACTGTAGACCTGCATATATATATATATATATATATATATATATATAAATAAATGTTTTGGATCATGTGCTCTAGTACTAGAGCTCTGTTCCACGTTGTGTTCTGAAACTTGCATGCTCTTATTTGGTATGCAGGTAAAAAAGCTTGTTTGTGCCCTTCCAGTAGTGGTAGCACTTAAGTGCTGGTGGTCGCAACCTCTTGTTGTTGCAGCAGAGCAGCAACACCAAAGCAGCTGCAGCAGGCAATCCTAAGAGGTGGCATGTGGATAGTTACAGGATCTCCATCTGGCAATCCAGAGGGAGACTCTTATCTTCTCATCCCCAATGCCTCCACCACCCTGGGCAAGGTAGAGATTCCAGGGTGGGGAGTTCTAAAACTGAAACCTAAAGATACAGGGGATTTGTCATTTGGGGTGAATTTACCATTTGGAGTAGTTTGTTTTTTTTTATATGGAGTGTTATTTCATAGATTTCATAGACATTAGGGCTGGAAGGGACCTTGGAAGATCATCGAGTCCAGCCCCCTGCCCAAAGGGCAGGAAGTCAGCTGGGGTCATAGGATCCCAGCAAGATAAGCATCCAGTTTCATCTTGAAGGTGTTCAGTGAAGGTGCTTGAACCACCTCCGGTGGCAGGCTGTTCCACACCTTGGGGGCTCGGACAGTAAAGAAATTCTGCCTTATGTCCAGCCTGAAACGGTCTTGCAGTAGTTTATGACCATTCGACCTTGTCATCCCTTGGGGCGCTCTGGTGAACAAACGTTCCCCCAGATACTGGTGGTCACCCCTGATAAACTTGTAGGCGGCCATCAGATCACCCCTGAGCCTGCACTTTTCCAGGCTAAAGAGCTCCAGGGCTCTCAGGCTGTCATCGTAGGGTCTGCTTCCCTGACCTCTGATCATGCGCGTGGCTCTTCTCTGGACTCTCTCAAGCTTCTCCACATCCTTTTTGAATTGTGAAGCCCAAAACTGGACGCAGTACTCCAGCTGCGGCCTCACTAAGGCCAAGTACAAGAGGAGAATGACATCCCGGGATTTGCTTGAGAAGCATCTATGGATGCAAGCCAGCGTTTTGGTCACAAATTTGATATTTTGGGGTATATAGTAAACATAATATTTAAAGGGGGAGGTTGGATAAGGCTTAATTATTTAATTTACCTTTAAATAAACAGTTGCATTTGTACAAGATTGCTTGGGAGTGTGGAAGTTACTCGTTTAGGAACTCCAGGAAGGTAGATTTTTCCCACGTTTCTAGATGGATGCTCAAACCAAAACCACCAAAACTTGAATCCTACCCTTATACTGCCACCAGAGCACGGCAGAAGGGTTACAACTGTATAGCAGAACTAAGGTGCCTAAAACAGGGTTTTGTGAACTAATTTCAGAGAGCTGGATGCCTAAGAGCTAGAAATTCCCTTTGTGGATCTAAGCTTTAGAAACCAATAGATACTATAAAAAAACCCTAAGAAAAAACAACCTTGGATAACACTTCTCTCTCTCACTGAATGCATCATTAACAAGCTTTGCTTCATATTCCAGGTCTCCAGTTTCATTTTATTATCCTCTCTTGCCCAAAATACTCTTCATTTTTCCAACAGCAATCTAAAGTGTCAGATTTCTAGCCATCTCTCACTGTTTCCACTGCATCCCTATCCATCCTTCCTTGATAAGATGGTAGGGAAAAGGTTTGGCTATTCTGTTAACTTATTTAGTTTAGACCAAATGGATGAATAACCTACAGTTTCCTTAGGTTAACTCAAAGAGCAGCTGTTTAAAATATTTCAGTGAAATGAAGAATAATAAACCTTCCCCTTCCTTGATGGATAGCAAAGGTTAGTGAACACTAACCAGGGAAATACAATCACAGCTAAGGTGAAGCAAAATATATCTTTAAAATGTTTAATTTACCTGTACACTGTAAGAGTGAGAAACGGGAAAACAGGATTTGGCCATCTACACCTGAACAATTATTTTTAATCTAACAC
>NW_005842119.1:1882460-1919195 GCF_000455745.1 Alligator sinensis | reverse complement strand
CTCTTTCCATGAGATTTTACATACATCTATCTTGATTATATAGTATAACTTAAGGATCTCATATGATTAATGCATACTGAAGTAAACCTTAGAAGATAGACCAATTTACATATTTTACCTCTTATCTGCTTCACTTCACCAGCTCCCCCTTTTATCTTGATACTTTTCTTAAAACTATCAGAAAAAATGCATGTTAATTGCACATACATTCCAAAATAAATGATCTAATCAGCAGTATATTTGAAAACAATTAACAAGTCATATTTTAATAATACTGCATCAAAATGCTGCAAATCCCAAACCTCTCTTCCATCTCCCAGCATTCTGAGGACTAACTAAAAGCAGGAACCACCGACACTGTTACACTCTAGAAAAGCAAGACATTTCATATATTTCTAAAAGAGAAAAGTGAAAAACTTTATCATGTGCTTCAGATCTAAGCCCCACAAACCAGTAAATAGAAATTCTGCTTATTCCATATCCAAGAGAGAAAGTTTATTTTTCATTTTACTGAAGCATTTTAAGCAGCTGCTTTTTGAGTTAACCTAAGGAAACTGTAGGTTATTCATCCATTTGGTCTAAAATAAATAAGTTACCAGAATAGCCAAACCTTTGCCCTACCTTCTTATCTGTGGTTGTTAACAAGGTAAAGGCTGTTTTGAGTGCATCCTAGGACAGGTCTATGCATTCATTACAGGACTTCTTTATATAGGAGCTCACCCTTGATCTTACCCAATTCATTTTAAATCTGTAGAGAAAGAGAAGGAATCCAAGTCTCCAAAAGGCCACCTCTACTGAAGGAGTGGAATCCAGCTGTTCATGTTAGGAATTATACACTGTTGCCCAAGCAAGTTTAAGAGAAGCCAAATTTTAAGTTTAATTTAAATGATTTATAGAGTACAGGTTTAGTAAAGCTAAAGGAGTTAGGTTGAATAAGAAAGCAAAGTTGAAGAAGCAAGAATATTTCAATTTTAGGATAAGAGAAATTTAAGAACTGATTTGAGATGTCTTTGGTAAATAAATAAATGCATATATAAAAATGCAGCTGGTGAGGTTTAAAACATAGCTTGTTTCCCCCCACCTTTTCCTGTTTTTATTCTTAACTTATATTGGCATGTGTTGATAGATTTAATGCAATAGGCCATGTAACATAAATGGGGATACAGCAGCATTAAAATGGGATCTTTGACTTGAAATACATCTTAGCATGTTATCAGATTCCACTCTTATCTGTTCAGTGCTTGAATTACCCAACGGCCTAATCAACTGTATTTTGTTTAGGTGATGTATTATTCTTAATGATACGTTATTCTTTAAGTCTGCTATAGCTACATGGAAATTTTAATTAAGTATTACAACTTACCTAATAAAGATTCTCTGATTGTTTTTTGCCTTTTTTTTTTTTTCTTTCAACACTGCTGCTTTGACTCTTTCAGAGCCAATTCCAGCTCAACTCTGTGAGATTGCAATAATGTGAAACATTCAATTAAAAGTAAAACATAATCAAATGAGCTTACAGGCTAAATATAGAGAGCGTAAGCATGAATAGGGTCTTACCAAAAGCACAATTATGTGATTTGTGCAGAAAATGAGTAATCAGATGTTTTCTGAGAAAAATGGCAGGCTCCGTGAAAACTTATGGGTAAGCAGAGAGAAGCCCTACAGTCTTAGAGCATGGGGTAGGGCTCACAGCAGGCAACAGAGAAGCTATAAGCAGCCTGCTCCATGGCTGGCAGTAGGGGCTGCCTGGGCCAGCTGTGGTAGGCAGCTAGGAAGCTGTAAGTGACTGTGCTGGGATCCACAGAGCCACATCCCGGCTCCTCGCTGCTCGGGGGCGCACATGTCCTTCAGGGTCAACGGAGAAGGAGCCAGGGGCAGCACAGCCCTAGACCCATTCCTAACATTGGCCCTGAGGTGTGTGAGCACCCACTGATGGCAAGGAGCTGGGCTGGGGGTCTGCAGAGTCCAGTGCATCTGCTTGCTTGGGGCTGGCCCTAAACTGTGATTTAATTATCCTGATTAAGCCCAGGGAAGCCATTAATCTATACATTACTAAACTTGGATTAATGGCTTAATCAGGGTAATTAAGCCTGGTTTCAAGCCATCTGGCAACTGCCGGCAGGGCCACCGGGGCCCTTCAGCCAAAGAGAGGCATGGGGGTTCCCCACCCCATTCAGCCTGTGAAAATGGTGCCCAGCCCCAAGATCTCCCTGCAAAATCAGGTGGTTGCCTCCTTGAGTTAGGTAGACTCCTAAGCATGAGTATACTACTTGTTAACAGATCTGTTGGTCTATGGTTTCTCAGGTCCAGCTATCAGAGAATCTTGTATCGATTGTGATGAGTTTTAAAATATCCTCTCTCTTTTCCTTCCCTAACATCACACCCAAACCCATATTACCCAGTAGTCCTGATGTACCATAAATGGATCCTATTGCATTCCATGCCATTTGTACACGTTTGCGCCGCAGAGCACTGGGCGTGTGTTTGTATAAATGGCAAAATGCCCCCTAACTCCAAGTCAGACATGAACCGCGTGTAGTAGTAGCCCTGACCACAGAGCTACTGCGTACAGTGGGATTGGTTGCTCATTGTGACAAAGACAGGGCCCTCTCTGGCCTGGACTTCAGGGCCTAAATACCACTGACGGTTGGGGCTTAAGCCTACTTTCACTTCAGCATTTCCACACTCATCTTACTGGTATCTGTCAGCATGTTTCTGTGAGGGCCAAACATGCCCACACTAATCCATGCAGGCTGGAGAGCCCACAGGGCATCATGGCACCCAGAAGTCAGGCACTTCCCTGCACGAGTCCCTTTTCAACTCGAGCCCTGGCTGCCTGCTCACATACTTGGGCTGCTTTTACCCACAGGGCTGGGCACTTTTGCTACTGTTCCATCTAACCAGCCCTTACTTGACCTGCCTTAAGTTCAAGGAGACAGCGTAGGAGGCGAGGGCTGCTGCTACTTTGGTCCTCCCATGAATACCCTTTGTCTTGCTGCACTGGATTCTCATCTCACCTGAGGCAATAATGTTAGTGTTCCCACCTGAAGGCCTTGTGGGCACACCGCAAGAGTGCTCGCATCCTCACAGGCAGCAGCTTCCCAAGCACAGCAGTAGCCCTTTGGTGCCCCCTGGGGGAAAGGAGAATGCCAGGCATCATTTCTGCCAGAAGTCAAGTATTGATCTTAAATCAGCCATTTGCTAGGACCAAAAGTCTCTCTTGTGGAAGTCTAGTTCCCATGCGGCTCTCTTGGATATGATTACCTTTACTACGTCACCCCAGGGAAGTATTAAAGAGGAGTATAATTAAACACACCTCACAGACCTAGCGTTCTCAGCTCCGTAATGCCCTTTCCCTCTAACTCGCTCCTCTCCCCTTCGCTTCCCTTAGTTTCATAGTTGGTAGGGTCGGAAGGGACCTGAGCAGATCATCGAGTCCGAACCCCTGCCCTGGGCAGGAATGAATGGTGGGGTCAAACGACCTCGACTAGGTGATTATCTAGCCTCCTTTTGAAGACCCCCAGGGTAGAAGTGAGCACCACTTCCCTTGGACGTTGGTTCCAGATCCTAGCCACCCTGACTGACTGTGAAGTAGTGCCTCCTGGTATCTAGCCTGAATCTACTCTGTTAACTTATGGCCGTTATTCCTTGTTACTCCCGGTAGTGCTCGGGGGAACAGGGACTCTCTCATTGCCTGCTGGTCACCCTTGGCCAGTTTATAGACAGCCACCAGATCCCCTCTCAGCTTTCTCTTGTGGAGGCTGAACAGGTTCAGGTCTCGTAGCCTCTCCTCATAGGGCCTGCCCTGCTGTCCCCTGGTCATGCAGGTGGCACTCCTCTGAACCCTCTCAATGCTGTCCACATCCCTCCTGAAGTGCAGCACCCAGAACTGGACACAGTACTCCAACTGCAGTCTGACCAGTGTCGCATAGAGAGAGGGAAGATCACCTCCTTGCACCTGCTCGTGATGCACCTGTGGATGCATGACAAGGTGCGATTAGCCTTCCTGACTGCATCCCCACATTGGCGGCTCATGTTCATCTTGAAGTCTATAATGACTCCCAAGATCCATTTTTGCCTCTGTGCTAGAGAGGGGAGTTCCCCAGCCTGTAGGTATGCTGCTGGTTATTTATCCCTAGGTGCAGTACCCTGCACTTGCCAGTATTGAATCCCATCTTATTCTCATCCGCCCAAAGGCCAGGCGGCCTCCCATCCGGTTACTAGCCAGGTCTGGGACTGCTTAGCTTCCAAGATCGGACGGGATCGGATGCAATCAGTCCAGTCTGGCCAAAGGCCTTCTGTTAGTGCTTTGTGAATTACTAGTTTCTTCCACTCCCTTTACTGAGGTTCATCCTCCCTGTAACTCTCTTTTCTCCAAGGAGGTTCTTAAGATAAGAGGTGGAGGGAGTCTGCCTACATCTCCCTCTGTGTTCTTCCCTAAGGGACACATCCTGTGCCTCTTATGTAACTATCCCACTTATTATCTCCTTCCATCCAGTTATAATGTGATTTTTGAGGAGCTCAAATCATACCAGTTCATGTAAATGAAGCTCTTTTTGTATGAAAGAATTCAGAAACTTTAAAACTAAAAATTATACAGCAGATGAGGAGGGTCAACTTTTAAATTAACATATTACTATCATGGAGAACATGAACTTCTAGACTCAGTTCAGAGCATCATGCAGATAAAGAGGAGAGGTTTAGAACAGCTCTAAGTTTTAGGTATTTTAACTGAAAGAAATGCAGAAGCAGACCTACCTAAAGAGCTTTTTACCATCTCAAGTTCACAGTTTTACCGCTCTAAGGGAGGGTTAAGTATTTAGCAAAACTGTTATTTCAAAGAGCTGAACCACACTTATAAAAATGAAGTAAAATTAGTCAGCAGGAGGCACAAATTTCACGTTTTAAAAGGCTTTAGCTTTCATCAGTTAGCACTGTAACATTTCTAATATACATATAAATTAGTAAAGAAAATGAACATGGTAAAACTGATGAAAACTGTGGGGCACACAAACAGATATCAGAATAGAAAATATATTCTCTGCAATTTTATATTTTTACAACATTAAGTACAAGAAAAGGGGATTTTCAGAACTACATACTTCTGTGTCTAGATATATACACACACACAGTCTAAAGACCCTAAGTAGTTGGTGAGGGTTTTGTTTTTATGTTCTTGGTAACCCAAGGAAGGTTTAAAAATGTATGCCAAGTGTTTACAGCTAGATTAATCTTTCTACAAGTTTGCATTACCAAGCAAATCTATGCCTGTGGAGTCCAAATTTACAGAGCACATGCAACTCTAAACTTTGACAGGAATATTAAACAGACGCCTGGTTTAAATGCATGAAAACTTGACCCTTACCTGAAGGCAGATACGTTTTTCATACTCAACAGGGTAGCTGTACCTGAGGTGGTTTCCAGGCTCACTTCCTTCCCACCCACCCACACTGCATTACTTCAGAAAAAAATACTGTTTGTTTAACATTTTAAGAGAAGGAGCATTCAAAAGGTGGAACTGAAAAAAAAAGAAATGGCTCTGTCTAGGGAGTCAAGTAGTATATTCTAAAATATCCACAAGATTCACATGCTCAATACATGGATACAGTATAAAGAAAAAGTATCACTTGTTTGAAACTAGAGAGGTTGCTCCTACGTCTTTGTACCAATATCAAGGATTAGGTCAAGAATCCAAGTTTGATTCAAGTTCTCCTGTTTCTTCTGCCAGTTCAGCAGAACCGCCACACACATTGTCTTGGTTATCTGTTGACTGATTCAGCTCATGCTCTCCACCTCCTGTTTGAGTAGTTTCCTCCTCCTCCTCTTCCTCTGCTTCTCCATCATCTTCTACATCCATCTCAAACACTCTCACATGACGAAGATTTGAGCTTAGCTATAAAAATATTTAAAACTTTTCATTAACAAAAAAGTGTGTGTTATCACACACACACACGATACAAATGTCTTGAAGATGTGGGTCATGCTTTTAAAATTAATGTTTACCAAAAGCTGCATTTTCTTTTAAATTGAGTCCTCAGGTACCAGAGTAAAAAGTTGAAGTAAACTTGTTTTAAAATTTCTGCTACTTCATGCATGTTACTGATTTAAAGCAAGGTAAGTATGTCTACACAAGCCTATTCATCCCTCCCTCTCATTTTTTTTAAAACAGAAGTCACAAATATTCTAATAAACTTTCTGCATCATGGACTGGAGAAAAATTATCGTTACCTCTTCTAATGATTTTGTTGCAGTACAGAGGACATTGATATTTTTTTCAAGTCAAATCAACAAAAAAATATAGTATCAATTTCTTTAGTCATAACAAGCAAAAAAAAATTATCTAAAAGAATTCCATGCTCTCTCTAAATGTGGTACTTACCACACAAGAAACTTTTCTAATGCCGTTTACAGCAACATACTGGGCTTTCATATTCTCCAGTACTCTCCACTGACTCTCCAAAAAGACAGTACGTGTAGAAATATCATCACATTGTTCATCTAACCTAAGTGTGTCAAGGAAAAAACATTTTAGACCATAATTTTCTTACTGCATAAATACTAGATTTGTCCAATGATATATGATTTTTCTTTAGTTCCCTCCAATATTTCTCTTATCTGCTATTATATCAATAGAAATATAGAAAGGCATGAATTAAGTTGTTTTACAGATTATTTCATTCTGTTCCATTCACCAGATGTGGATGATATTCAGTGGGCAACCGCTGGGCGAATAAGCAAGAAATCTCTCTCAACTTTATATTATCCTGTTGATATCAGTGCCATTGCAAATTTAGTGTACCCACTCCTGTTCAAGAGCCTCTAGAACTGTTAGGAGTAGAAAAACTATAGCCCTTATATTCAGAAGTGGAAAAAGTTCTTGCTTCCTTAAAGCATTCTCAAAATTGGCACCCACATGTCACAAGAGCAGATAAGAACACACAAACACAACCTATGATTTCAAACATACATAAAACAGACTGAAAAATTGATTTGGAAGTTATAATCAAACATAACCTGCTTCCCTCCCAAAAGAAAGTCTTGTCTTTAAAATGTGCATACTGTAAACCTGTAAATATAACCCCTTTTATTTTTAGACAATATTTAAGCAATTGTATTCTATTTTTATATTCAGATAATTATGGCTGAAATGTTAGTTAATTCTACTTTTCAGTTCTGCATTTTCATGGAATTAATAAAAGTAATGCAATACCTTTTGCTTAGATCCCAGCTGAATCCCCTTTCTTGGTCCTCAATGTACACTGAAGATAAAGGCAACTGAGCCAAGATTCTTTCTTTCCCCTCTTGCTCAGCATTTTCCTTAAGAACTACAGTTACAGTTTCATCATCATAAAAATGGGCATCTAAACAACTGTAGAACCTATAACAAAAGTAATGCTGTGTTTAATTGTATTCCATCATGCCTTACAAAAAGTATAAATAGCTTTTTACAGTATTTACAGTTGGTGGCAGCGAGAGAGGTGGCAGCTGGGTTGAAAGTAACATCCTGCCTTTAGAGCAAGCTACCCTAATTTAACTCCCAAAAGGTTGCTGACTCCTGTTGCAGAATGCTCATTACATTTAATACTCTTCAAAGTTACAGAAAGATTTAGAATTGGCTAGTCTACTGTTTAGTCAGCAATGTAATAGGTAGGTACAAAGCTTGTCCCTTCCTCCAAAAGGGCAGGAAACTCCTAAAGTTGCTAAAGGGGAAATTGGTTGGTGGGCTCTGACAGCCACCACCATTATCCCTCCTTTGCTAAAAGGATAAGTTGACCTGACATAGCTTTTCTATGGGGAAAAAAGGAGTCCTGGGTTGGAGCCCTCCATCAAAATGTCTGTGCTGAATAAATTACTGTATTTACCTGAATCCGAGACTTTGAATTTAAAATAATCCCTCAATAGATTCTAGACATAGAAAATTATAAACTTGTTATAATTTTCCATGCCTAGAAGCTAATTTTTGGAGGGTTATCTGAAACATGCCCCGTCCCCACCCTTTGCCCCCACTGCTGCTGCAGTGGAAAGGCAGGCAGCATGGGGGGCAAGCATCCTTCTTCCCTCTCTCCTCCCCCCGACCTGCTTCCCCACCACTTGCCCCACCCCACTTCCACTGTTGTCTCTGGCTTATCTAGACACAGGGAGAGCCCCTGAGCTCCTCATGCCCTGCACTGCATGAAGCAGCTATACAGGGAGCACAGCTCAGCTGGGGACAACAGAGTCAACACACACATTATTACTTCCAGCTCCTGTTCCTGGCCCAGCTCCCTTCCTGACCCCTTGTGTCCCCTCTGCTGAGGGGAGTAGGGACTGGAAGGAGGAACACATGTGATACTGCTGTAGTCCTCTGCTGAAGCAGGCATGGAGGGAGCCACAAGGCCACTCCTGCCCTGCACTGCAGGGAGCAGCTGTGCAGGGAGCCCAGCTTCAGGGAGCAGAAGTGGCTCTGGGGCTCCTCCCATGGCCAGATCAGTTGGGAGTTGGACCACTCTAGCTGGGAGCTGGGAGAACTGGCTGTACAGGGAGCCCAGCTCACCTGGGGACTGAAACAGTAGCACACAGATTCCTACTTCCAGTATCTGCTCTCTGCCAATAAGGGAGTTGGGAGAGGAGCCAGGAAGGGAACAGACACTGGAAGGAAGAACCTGAGTGCCACTGATGCTGCCCCATGAGCAGGCAACTCCCCAGCTGGAGCCTTCTGATACCCGATTCAAATATGAGGGTTGGTTTTTCTTATGTTAAATGGGGAAATAACTTGGTCTTGGAATTAAGTAAATATGGTATCATTGTCACCAGCATCACTACAAAATTCTGCAGTGCGTTATTAGAAGATAAGATCTCATTTTGGCTCACTGTTTTTAAATGTTCCATGCTTAGGCAAAAGCAGTTTCATTGTGTTTCTATCTTGATAACTATAATCATTTCTTTAAGTACAAAATAACTCCATTCACTCTTGCAAGTTACTGCATGTAGGTGAAGCCCAGCAAAAAGATCTTCACTGACTTAATGGGATTGCAACGAAGAGAGGATCCCGAAGGCAACTTGCAGGATCAGAGACAAAGTATAAATATGAAAAAACAGCTACTAAGTAGAATAAACAAGACTTAAAAGAACCCAGGTGCAAGTTAACAAAGCTGCTACTTTCCAGACATACTAACCTTGATTCTGAGCTTTCATTTATACTGTTGTTCAAGAAGTTTCCAAACTCCACAGCAAGTAGCCCATTGTTAACAGACCTAAAGGAAAAAGGAGGAAAAAAACCCCATCTATGTGAATAGTTCCTAAAAACTCATACTAACATACTGGAAATTCAAAAACTTAAAGAGGCTGCTGGAAGAGACTATGCAGCCTATTTAGATTTAGACAGAGAAGCAATGCGTAAGGTACATCCAGTATTAAAGGAAATGGGTGCGACGTGCAAGGGAAGAAGCAAAGGACAGAGCCTCAGGCAAACTCATACTAAAGGGCATCACCTCAAAAACATAACTGATCTTACAAGACAATAATTCCTCTCTTACACCCCAACCTCAAATGCTCTGAACCAAGTTCTGTTAGACTATGTATTTTCTCTTCATAAATCAGCTGCTGAACAGGATTAGTAAAGCCTTGCCTAAAGCAACAAGCCTTACCATTTACCCAACAGCTCTAATGGAGTTGGGGTTGATCTTGGCAACATGGGAAAAAAGGACCAAAATTACAAAAGTTATGCTGGAATCTTGGCAGACAAGGTTCCTTGGGTGAATTTGATATCTTTTATTAGACCAACCCAAATGGTTGGAGAATAGTTATTAAGCAAGCTTTCGGGTTCAAAAACCCTTCGTCAGGCTCAGGAAGCTGCAGCAGTTGGTGTGTGCTCTTCCTGGATGGAATGAAAAGTAAACAAGCCAGGGGCTGGACTGGGCTGGGGAGTCAGTTACCAGGCAGATTATAATGCTGGAATCTTGGCATTTACTCCAAGAAATGAATAAGCGTAATTTTATTAGTATAAATGAGTTCCTTTTTAATGTGCTGAGCTCTATAACAATCATGAAAAGCCTAAATAATAATCACAAGCTACCTGGGATTCACAAGATGAATATTTACTAAGGAAGATAAACCTATGCAATGGTTACCACTGTTGCTTACTGATGTGAAGGGGCAGCATATATTTAGCCATTTCCTTATCAAAGGAACCATTTCTTTATTGTGACTGCAGTGCTGGTGAACTAGCCCTCCTAATGGTACTAAGAACCCTCTCATCTTGCTCTTGTGGCCAAGATCAAACTGATTACCAGATTTGGGATCAGGATTGAATTTTCTGTCAGGTCAGGTCAGACTGGCAAAGGTCACTTGTGTGTTTTTGCCTTCTTCTGTAGCATGGGGAAGGTCCACTTCCTAGGATCATTAGAACTTATTTTACATAACTCTTTCCATTCCAGTGAACTAGACATGAGAAGCACCTTTGTTCCTCCTAGGTTTTTACTGGGTTTTTTTCCAGCTGCAATGTATAAGAGGAGTTGAATGGATGCTTTAATGGATGCTTTGAATAAATGGTTGCCTGCAAATGCAGGACTCCTTCTAGTCCCTTGTTTCTATGCATCTAAACTCAATACTATGGCAATTAGTTCTTTTTAGCATAATTGGATCTACATGGCCCTGGCTGCTGTATCACAGTCCAGTCAGTTTCTTACCTAGAAGTATCCGTATGCCTCCTCAAAATGTAAATTTTTGAAATGGAACTTTCTGCGATGGTGAAGATAACATAATGTGTACTGGAGGATTTGTTATTCCACCTAAAATGTTAAAAAATATTTATATCAAATACAATATTTTACAAATGAAATACAATAGGGAAAAGGAAAAAAAATTCAGCGGTATACTTACAGGAAAGGTAATTTAAATAATTGAGGTACGGATTCCTCACTAAAAAGGAAAACCAAAACAAGTTAGAAGATAACACAAATTTTGTGCAAATAAAACCTAGATATAATGTGAAAATATATACCTTTGAGACATTTTGTAGAGGGAAATGCAGATTACTTGATGTACTGACTTTCCAATCACATCCTAGAGCATATAATCAAAACATTACAAAAATACTGAAAGAAAATTACTCGGCTACTCACATATAGTTTCTTTTATTATATTCTTCTCTTATTATAAAAAGGAAAGAACCCAGCCCAATCTCTAGTGAACTGATTTCTATATTACAAAAGCCATTATCATGTGACATTCCTGGTTTAAATGTAAGCGTACAAAGTAGTATATTGTTCCTCAGGAAACAAAATGAATTGAAATTAAAAATAGTTGTTACTCATTTATGATGCTCAGGAGATGCAAAGAACATAATAGGCAGAGAGACTTAACTACCTTTTCTGAATGCGCCAGGGCAGACTGAAACACTAGAGAGGGGAAAGCTGCAATACTGACATTTGTGGATATTTTGTGGCTAAAAAAGGGACCTCAGACTATAGGGCTAACAGTGTCCAAAGGGCTTAATTCACTTTTGTGTAAATGATCAGAGTACCAACTATGGCTGGCCTCAAAAGACCCCTTAATATTCTTTTCAGATCAGGACTTACAGCTGGTTTTTGTAGACACTGATCAATGATCCCCTCCATTTGCCTTTTGACAAAATGTAGCGATTTCTGGGGATAATAGGGAAACAGCAATGGGCTTTCTGTAGAAAAATCATTTGATATTAGTAAAAGACATGTTCTTCATAAAGCTACAATTATATGAGTTTCCATTTCAGTCAGAGTACAATGTGCTGTTATATGGAACAGAATCCAGGATTCAGAACTTGAGCTCTCTTTGCAGATCTCTTCCATGTCAGTTAATTCAAACTAAAAATTAGGATGTATGATGTCATCAAGCACACTGCTAAACAACAACAACAAAAATGGTTTCTTGTCTCTCACAGTATCTATTGTCTGGATACAATGGAATAATTTTCAGCTTGGATTTCCTTGTTTTCAGTTACCTTATGCTGCAGGAAGATATATTTAAAATGCATGCATTCCTAATTTTTGAGGTATATCTTACTACTTAAGCGTTTTATATAGACAGATTTTTTTCAAGTAAAATCTTGGATGATGAATACATTCTATATACAATGACCCTGCTATTGCTTTGCCATGCAAATAATTGATATAGTTGCCATAAGGATATTAGTAAACCATGAATGACCAGAAAGTGGTCTGAGGGACAGTCTCTCTTATTGTGTGAAAATTAGAATTCCTAATTTTACCACCAATATAGTTAGTACCTGATGTTCATCATAATGCAGCTCTGTCTAACGTACATAATAACAAGGAGGAAGTAAATTTGGCCTACATGAAATTATGATGAAGCAGGTACAACACTGATTGAAAAATTATACTGAAATTGCAGTTATCAGCGGTTCACTGGAATAATCAAATACACCAATACAAGATTAGGAATATCTCACTAAATAACCATGATGCAGAAAATGACCTGGGGGTACAGCTGATAGCATACAGAATATAAACCAGGCATACAATACTGTTGCAAAGAAGTCAAACGTATCATTCAAAGATAACTAGCGAGACTGTCATACGCAAGACACAGGAGATCATTACCCTCAGTGCTGCTAAGACCTCCATTAAAGCACCACATCCAATTTGGGGTTTTGTACTTCACAAAAAGATGTAGAAGGGCTACCTAAAAAGTCTGTAGACTCCTCTTTAGTGAAGGCTTACAAATAAGTCAAACAAATACTTGTCAGGAATGGCTTAGTTTAGGAATGGCCTAGTTCAGGGGTGATTTCATCTAGCCTGCGGGCGCCCACCAATGAATTATACTCCACATGCTTCACTACCACCTTAATGCATGGGAGGGCCCCAGCCAGTAGACAACTTCCAGTAGGGCTGCTGCTTCCACTGCTGCAGCCACCAGGGGACCTGCTCAGCTTCCCTGGCCTCCAGCATCTCCTCGTTGTGTTGCAGCACTCACTCGGGAAGCAGGTAAGGAAGCTACAGCTGGGCAGAAGCGCAGAGATGTGCGTGTGTGTGTGGGGGGGACGACACAGACCACCCCACACACCCTCCCCATGGTGCACAGCCTCTGCTATGGGTGGTGGGCCCTTGGGATGCTCAAGGGCCATGCAGGAACGGCCTCCCAGTGGCAAATGGCTCCAGCCAGTTCCAGGAGCTGCACATGCCAGCAAGGAGCAGGGCCATACAAGCCCACCTCTATCACGCAGGACTCACGTGCAGCTCCCAGGAGTCTCATGCCACTGGGGTGAAGCCCCATGTAATGGAGCTGGCAGCCTGGCCCCACTCCCTGCCACCACATGCAGCTGCTGTGACTCCCCTGGGAAGCAGGGAGCAGGTCTGCCTACCACTTCGAAAATAATAACCTTCCAGATGAAATAAGTGTCCACCCCTGGTCTAGCTGCACACAAATCCTACCTCAGAATAATTTGCTCTGCATCATGAGGCACCTTCCAGGCCTACATATTCATTATTTTTAAGTAAAGGAAAAGAAATTCTCTAATCCATAGGGAAAAAATGAAGCAAACTACGGCCTAGCTCAATCAAAGGTTTCTTGACAATGCTGTATATAGTTGTTCTTGAATGGAAACAAATAAGCCTTTATATTTTTCCTACACAGAGAGAGATTCAAAAACTGACACTATTTGTACTCATACTTATACAAGTGTGATTTTAGTTTTGTCAAGTTTGCAAACATATCTCTGATTCACAGCATAAGACCAGCATACAATACCTTTGAGATGTGTGCTATTTTTAAGAAAGTTAAACCACTGGTTTCCCTTTGTGTTAGGTGGTGAAACTAGGTCATCATCTTCATCTTTTAAGTACTGGAATCAGAGAATAAATTCATACCAAGCAGTTATTATCAAGGTAACTAGGATTCATTCCCTGGATAAATGTCAAAATATGTCAAAATATTTTCACTTAATTAGTTTTGATTTAATAAAAAATAATTCATATTTTATGCTTCCTTTCTACAATGTCTAGATAATAAAATTTATTCTAAATTCTTAATTGGGTTACTGTTGGTTTCTCAACATGTCATGCTATCCAAACAGGTGTAACAAATCAAATATGATTGTAAATCTGCTCTACGCACCTACAATTTTAAATTCTAATACTACTGGCTTCATGATCTAAAGGCATTGCACAAGCAGATTTCAATTATATTTGACCATTTTTAGTTATAAAATTATTCCTGCCCTCACCAACCCCAGCTTTTCTAAAGTACCATGGAGATGAGGAAAATAAAAATAAACAGTCTTTCCCTATAAGAGGTAGAACAGTTTTTCTCTTTGCAGATAGATGAGCATGAAGGAACATTAAAGGACAGCACATATAGTTTCAATAACCGCATTCTCTTATTAGTAGATCCCATCTTTTCTTGTCCATCTATCCCAGCTTGTGTTTACTCATATCCTTTGTGTTTCTTGTCTCAGTATATAATCCACTATTTTACCTGGCCAACTCTCTCAACATTGAAGTATTTTCCTTTACGATTATAGAGCTCTGGTGCCTGAAACAAACGTAAAGCCGAATTTTAAAATGCAAAAGTACTGACTTGACAATACTGCAGTCCATGAAATTAAATTTTAAAAATCCATATTTCTCAATATGAAAAATAATCCAACTAGTCTTTCCAATTCAGTTATCAGCAGAAAAAACTAAAATTAGGTTGCATGCATAAAAACATTCAGTAAACTAATGTACCTTACCTCATTGAAGTGTTCAGTAAGAAAATCGGCAACAAATGTTATGTCTTTCTGAGTCATCTAGCAGAAATAAAATGGGAAGAATTAGACTACAAAATAAATTAAATTCAAACATATATAATGTGCTTCACCGTGAGAACAATGTAGTAATTTTGCCATCTGGTTATGAATATAGAGAAGCAACAATTTCACTTAAGAAAAACTGAATTCTAAAAACAGCTACACATTAGTAAAAGCTTATGTGATCTTTCACGAAAGAAGGAATTTCACAGACAGACAAACTATTAATAGATAGTTACATTCAAAGCCTGGAGCCAAAAGAATATTTTTTCCATCCATTTTCAGAATCAGGGTGATTTTAAAGGCACTTTAAAGTGAATTTCTGCCAATGAAGTTTTGACTGGACACCTGTCCACTGGGAATTGAATTGGTCACTGCAGACATGGGCCAGCAGTATGATAAGCAACGGTAAACGATAGGGTAGGAACTTTGTTATATTTTCGGCACAATTTCCCTGTCACATGGAGCTTTACTTCATTTACTGCCACTTTCTGGGTTGCAATAAATATTCTACTTCAGCCAAAAGAGAACATACCTTACAATAATATACTTTCCTTTAAAAGCATTTTGCACTAGGGGACTTGCTTGGGTAAAAATTTGTTTGTATCTGGTATATAAGGATTATTTACATCTATTTTATTTATCTGTATGTTTATACATATTTAAATCAGATATGAGGATTGCTTATGAAAGCTCATTACTCCCTGAACTAGTATTGTAAGGTGCCACCCTGCCTTACTTCCTGCCTTATTAAACCATGGGAGCCCCTTGTGTGAAATCCTGGCCCTGGTGAATGTAGTGGAGCGAAAATTTTATTTCCAGTTTTGTGGGGACAATGTGTACTAGCACACAGGGCCTAGAAACCACTTTATTACTGGAGACTGGAATACAAAGTATATTCATCCAAGCCACTGAAAGACTGTCTATATAACCACCCCACCCATAATATCACCAGACTTTAGTTACTAAACTTCATAAAGAAAAGTGAGAATGTTTTTTAATGCATTAAATGTAAGGTTGAACATATATATTACTGTGAAACTGAGGATACTTAATACACTAATTATTCCAGAAGAATAGCAAGGACATGAGTATTAAATCTAAATACTAAAAAAACCCCCACCCATGGCTTATTTTTGTTCCTATTTGTATTGTAGTATGGACCACCAGCAGAATTAAACTGATATGGAAACATTATAAAAATAGCTGATAAAAATGCTGCTACTACCTTGTTCAGCTCTGGAAGCACATGGTCTTCTGACATCCTCAACATAGCTGGAAGGAAAATTAACAGTTTAACAACAAAAAAAAAAGAAAAAAAAAAAAGATTTTTCCATATTGTATTTGTCTATTGCAAAATAGCAAGACCCAAATGATAGAGTGGAATTTTCTCTCATTAGAGGCACTATGGACTGGAGCCCAGGACTTCGAAAGATTTGTCTTTTAGTCTTATTTCTGCCTCTCACTTAAAATTGACTGTGGGGAATGGGGGGATGACTCACTTTCCCTTTACATCTCCATTGTCCCTTCTATAAAATGAAATAAAACATTTCTCATACAAAGATGTCATGAAATATATTGACGTTTGTAAAAAAAGTATGCAACTCATCTAAAAACAGAAGTTTAACATATATCATTAGCTCCTGTGGAACAAAATATGAAAGTATTAGAACACTGCATAGAAATAATGTTGTTACTGGGAATTAGAGAGTAACTTATTTTAGTTCAGTAAATCTGTCCAAGCAACATTTAAATAATGTATTCATTATAAAGCTAATGACACGGTAATATAGGGAAATCAGATACCTTTCATTACATTTCTGTAAACTGAAAGTAGTAATTAATTTCTTTTTGTTAAATGCTACATGTTGCTAAATATCTGCATTTCTGATGCTTGCATAGTAAAACTGATAAAATGTCTTGTTTTCCTAAATAATTAAGAAAACAATTATAAAAGGTAAGCAATGTAAAACGATTACATTGATTTCATGACCAGTGCACCAAAAAAATACACAAAAATAAATTCTTAACTCCTATTTCTTTTCTTTTTTTTATGTTGCATCTAGGACTTCCTAGCTATGAGTTCAGTTGGCAGTTTGTAACAAGGGACCCTCACCCTGTTACTGGCACAGGGCTACAAAGCCAGCAGAACTGGCAAAGGCCCTGTAAGAGAAGGGATTTGGGGCCTGGGACCACCCTGTATTCAAGACAGCTAGTAGGCTGGGCTGGCTAGAACAGGCAGAGCTTAGGGGATAAATAGGCCTGCCCTATTTATCCCCTGAGCCTTGAGCACAGAGAGGGCAGAAGGCTCCCTGTCAGAGGGAGAGAAAGTGCAAACGGACACTAAGCAGCCCCACAAGGGGGACTGAGTTTTGCTGCCGTTTTCCCTTAGTGTTTCTGGACGAGTTAGGCAGCAGGCCCATGGAGCGAAGCCCAGAGTAAAGACTGTGTTTGTTACCCTAAAGCAGAGGAAGAACTTTCCACTGGGATTTTTTCCTTTTTGCTTTGTATAGGAGAGCCAGAGGACCAAGAGTGACTGAGGGTAGGTGGAGGTTGCTTGCAAGGCAAGGAGTCATATAACGAGAGAGAAAGCGCATGTGCAACTGCGAGTGCTCAAAAGAAACAAGAGAAAAAGAGAGTGAGAGATTTAACTCCTCTCAGGCTGGGGAACCTGAAGGCCAGAGGCCTACTGTGGAGCCTAATTCCCAGCTGTGCTGCTGCTATTAGAGAGCTGAGGCTGGACTGAGTGGGTCCAGGGCTGACGGGAGCAGCTAGAGCACATCAGGCCCCAGCTGAGAGGGTCAGGGCCTAGGCAAGTGTGCAACGGGAAGCTAAGCCGCACAAGGGAAACCCTGCTACTTCAAAGGTTCCAGATGCTTCCTGCTTAATTGATTCCATCAAGGCATGGCAGGCGAGATAGAGGGCAGTGGGTGGATCAGACTGGAGAAGCTAGAGAAGGGAAGGGAGCAGGCTAGCCAACAGCTAGGATATACGACCCCCACCCCATAGGGCTAGGCCTACCACACAGTTCCAGACTATCGATGTATTAAAACTTTCTCCCTGAGAACTGGATATCATTGGAGAAAAGTAGGAATGACAGGTTAAAAAGTAGTTAGATTATATTCCAAATTTTTGGAAAGTTTGCAATAAGAAATGTATCTATGAGTAGCTTGAGGCCAAAAATAATTCAAGTATGAAATATCTGTGGCAAAATATTGCAGAGTAGGCTGTTTATTGCCTTCAGTATATGTATATGTGCTTAAATTTATGTGCACATGCAGGAGACAACTAAAAAGTAGTAAAACTAAGCATGTGCTTAACTTAACTTTGACTAAAGCATTTGCAAAATCAGCCCAAGTAAAGCTGGGAAGGAAATGAAAATATTTTTACAGCAGTATCACTGAAGTTCAGTATCATGTGTTTAGCACAAAGACAGAAGATGAGACCTTCATGTAGATGGGCTAAGAACTGACACTCAGGAAGAAAATCATAGCTATAGGTATGTTGATAGCCCTTGCCAAAAGCATATAAGGAAAAACACAGTGACTACCTCCTTTTCCAAGTTTCCAGTGATGGCAGTATAGAAAATCGTAACTGCAATAATTACAAATATATTTAGTTAACCTACTTTTGCCAGCATGACAATAAGTAAATACGGTTCATTTCATCCTTGCATTCAGGAGTGTCAATCTCACTTAGCCCCAGGAGCCAGATGAATGGCACATGACTGGCCCCACGAGTCAGACTGGGCCCATGGACTACTACTCTGCTAATGCACATAGCACTCACTCTGGCTGGTCCAGGACTTCGTCACACACAGCACCTGTGCAGGGCTGGTCGGGAGTACACACACCACACAACACCAACTCTGTCCAGTCTGGGACACACACTGCATGAGGAAACTGCCCTGAAGCACCCATGGGGGAGACTGAATGCAGCACAGATCCCAAACCTGCTAGCGTAGGCACTGTGTGCAGCACAGGGCCCAAACTGGCCAGAGTAGGCCCCGCATGTGGTGTCTGGGTCAATTCAAGACCCAGAGGCAGCACCAGGGGCCAGAGGATGGGGCTCGGTGGGCTGGATCTATCTAGTCCCTGAGCTATATCTTTGACACCAGTCTTAATTTTAAAGAGCCCACTATCAAGGAACTTATCACATGGAGTAATTAAAATATGCTAAACTTCTAAATCCCAGAGATTAACTCATGGGCAAATATTTTAAAATGCTAGGACAACACCAAACCAAGTTATTTAAAAACAGATACAAAACATTTAGCATATAATTAAGCTTACCTACATAAAGCCATCGGAAAAATGCTTTGAAATTTTTCATGCTACTGTCTATAACTCTGTATGAAAAAAAAGATAAAAGATTAGATCTAAACAAAGAGCACAAGCAGCTGCAGGATGAATAGACATTTCAACTTCAGTATAAGCAGGACTGGCACCATTCCTTAGCTGGGACCAGACACATGGCAGCCATGCAGTGGTGTGACTGGGATAGCAGGGAACTTCATGGCCCTTCCCAAACAACAAGTGTCCAGCCACGCATGTCAGGCATAGCTGGATATGTATTAGGATGGGGCATAAAGTTTCTCTGATCCCAATGGTGCCATTATTTTAACATGAACCTGGGGTCTGAAAAACCAGGTCCTGAAAGTGAAATACCTACATTTAATGGAATCACTTCACCTTAATCCTTCTGTGCTTGTTCCCCTTTGCAAAATAGTGATAAAACCACACACTACCACACACAGGGAGGGCAATGAAAAGCATGATTAATACATATGAAACATTCTTAATATACATTGATAACCACCATGCAAAGGATCACAAGAAAATAAGTCAGTTGTCACTAATTGCCTGATTAGTGTATACTAAGACTTAGGACTCGTAAAATGTTGAATAATCGTATTAACTGAGTACCATCCATCCTGTACAGTAAGTGAGGAAGGGGTCCTGTAGAAAAAACAGCATGCAATTATGTACAATGGCTGTCCAAGCCACCCAAGGTATTCACAACTGTACCACATGACCAGGCGGGCATCCCCTTCCACTGCTATACCATACTGGCATAAAAGCACAATCCCTCCCCCTGCTGCAACATGAACCCACATGGGCTTCCCCCCAGACTTACTACACAAGCACAATCCCAACCCCCAGCACACAACCCCAAACTCACCCTTTGCACCCTCAACTCCTGTACCACTCTGCCTCCTGGGGCAAAAGCAGGAAGTGGCAATCAGAAGAGGGAAGGGGAAACCTGGAGACTCTGGCTGCTATTGTAGCTTAAGCAATGAGAGGAGCAACAACTGCACGAGACCCAAGAGGCTGCACATTAACTCCTAGGCTTCATGGAGCCCACAAGCTGCCAGTTGCGCAACCCTGACTGAAGTTACATACTGAATAAAGAGGGTGCTTTAGCAGCTACTGGAGTAAATTCTTCTAATAAATAATTACATTTTTAGGAAAAAAAATCTTCATTCAATTCAATTGTGCATTACATTATGATTAAAAAACAAACTGGCTTGCAACTTTCCAGCTTAATACTTACTGAAGAAGCTCATTTGCTTTTAGGATGAAAGAACCAACAGCAGTAATAGCATCTATAAAGAGAATAACTGTTACTTTCAGTTTTTAACATTAACATCAATATGGCAAGTAGTGAGCTAATTATTATACCTTCAATTCCTGCTGCATCTAATCCAAGCGACTCATATTTTTGTTTCCATAATGCCATTCCTTTCAGTTCACTTAAATGATATAACAAGGCCTCTGAACCACTATTAATGCGAGAGAGAAACGCATAAAATTTTCAGTCTATTCTTTGCACATAGATTTTTTTTTAATCAATTGTATCCAACTCTTATCTGGCACCTCTCTCATTTGTGTACCTCAAGCACTCTATTATTATTTTTCCCATTTTACAGAGAAAAAACTTTTTGAATGCTACATGTTATCCATATTTTTACTATAACCTCTAGCATTAACCTTAGTTACAGCATATATCAAATGTTTCTCATTAGACAATCATATAAACCAAGTTTTTCTTCCCCAACAGTCTCCCAGGAAGTAAGTTTTACTTTGGAACACTAGTGAAATGAGTTTAATTTGTAAACGATCATAGAAACATAATGCTGGAAGGGACCTCAGTAGGTCATCTAGTCCAACTCCTTGCTCAAGGCAGGATTATCTCTATCCAAACCATCCCATATAAGTGCCTGCCTACACTATTCCAAAAACTACACAATCAACCTGTCACACTGCCCAAAAACACTATGAGCACCCTGACTTGCCACAGATAAAGCAGAGAGATATGAGCTGTCAGTGCCCCCCCACCACTACAGAGGAAGGCAAAAACCCCAACACAAACCATACTAATTTGGCTATGGGATATAATTCAGCCCTGATCCCAAATATGATCTGATCATGAGCTACCCCATGCTGCTTATCCAGGCAGGCAACAATGATACTGCCAAGTGACTGAGCAGATCAAGTGACTACAGGGCTCTGGGTACAGCAGTGAGGAGGACAGGGTTTCATGTGGTGTTCTCCTTGATCCTCCTGGGCAAGGGGAAGGGCCTGGGAAGGAATTGATGCATCCTGCATATCAATACATGGCTGCGCAGAAAGTGTTGCTGGCAGGACTTTGGCTTCTTCAACCACTTGATGTTGTTCCAAGGATTGCTAAGAAGAGATAGGATCCACATGATGGAGGAGAAAGAGCATCTTTGCAAACAGGCTCGCTAACCTGGTGAGGAGGGCTTTAAAAGTAGGCTCACTAGGGGACAGACACCAAAGCCCTGAGGTAAGTGCGGAATCAAGTGACCTAGAGGAAGCACAAGCAAGGGGACAACAGGGGATGCATTCCCATTCTTCCTGAGAAAGTAGGACAATTGGCTAGTTACCTCAGGTGTCTGTATACAAAATACACAGAGCCTGGGAAACAAACAGGAAGAATCAGGAAGTCCTCACACAGTCACAGAACTACAATGAGACTTGGTAGGATAGCTCACGTGACTGGAGCACTGTCATGGATGGATATACACTATTTAGGAAGGACAGGCAGGAGAAAAGAGGATGAATGGCTCTTTATGCAAAAGAGCTGTATGATTGCTGAGGGCTTCAGTATAAAACTGAGACAGGCCTGTTCAAAGCGTCTAGGTTGGGGTCAGAGGGGACAGCAACAAATGTGATATGGATGTGGTGGGTGTCTACTATAGACCACCAGACCAGGAGGATGAAGTAGATGATGCTTTTTTCAAACAGCTAGCAAAAGTTTTCCCATCAGAGGCCCTGGTTCTCGTGGGGGACTTCAAAATCACCCTGACACCTGCTAGGAGAGCAATACGGCAGTGCACAAGCAATCCTGAAGAAGGATGTTTGTGCCCGAAAACTTGCAAAGAACTTTTTTCCAACTATTCATTTGGTCTAATAAAAGATACCACATCTACCCAAAGAACCTTGCCAGGCAATCCAGGAAGTTTTTTTGAGTGCTACGGACAACCACCTGGTGCAAATGTTGCGGAGGCCAACTAGGGGCAGTGCTCTTCTTGACCTGCTGCTTACAACCAGGGAATAATTGGTCGGGAATGTAGTTCAAGTACGACAAGCACAAAATTCTGCTCTTGGGACAGAACAATCCCATGCACTGGTAGAGGCTGGGGACTGACTGGCTAAGCAGGAGTTCTGCAGGAAAGTACTTGGGAGGTTGCAGCAGACAAGCTATGATCCAAAAGCATTCCCTTGTTGCAAAGGCAGCTAACAGCATACTGGTCTGCATTTGCAGGAGTATTGCCAGACTGAAGGAAGTGATTATTCCCCTCTATCCGGCACTGGTGAGGCCACATATAAAGTACTACATCCAGTTTTGGGCTCCCCACTACAGAAAGGATATGGACCAATTGGAAGACTTCAGCAGAGGGCAACAAAGTTAGGGGCCTGGGGAACATGGACTTATGAGGAGAGGCTGAGGGGCATGGACTTATGAGGAGAGGCTGAGGGAACTGAGCTTAGTTAGTCTGGGAAAGAGAAGATGGGGGGGCGGATTTTAATAATAGTCTTTAATAACACCTGAAGTACAGTTCCAAAGAGGATGGAGCTGAACTGTTCTCAAAGGTGGCAGATGACAGAACAAGGAGCAATGGTCTCAAGTTGCAGCAAGGGAAGTTTAGGGAAGATATTAGAAAAAACTCTCTCACTAGGAGGGTAGCAAAACACTGGAACAGGCTACCCAGAAAGGTTGTGGAATCTCCATCCTTTGAGGTTTTTAAGACCCAGCTAGGCAAAGCTTTGGCTGGGATGGTATAGCTGGGGATGGTTATGCTTTGAGCAGGGACTAGAGGACCTCTTAAGGTTCAACCCCAATTTTCTATGAATCTATGAGCAGAAGGGCAAGATCCTCTAACCAGACACCTCCAGGTCTTAAGCCAGCAGAAACATTTTCCATGACTACAATAAAAAGTGCTGCAATACCTGTGCTTCAATATGCCTAAAACATGCAGAACTACTAGTTGTGACTGCTAGCTCTTTTTAACAAATATAGAGCAACATATTTATGACATTTTATATCTGTAATCCATTAGATGTTGTATGACATACCTCTGCAAGTGACTTATGACTAACTTTTGTATACTGGAGTAGGAAGACTCTATGGACTGACCAAGCTTTTTTAAACCCTGACAGAAGAGACATCGCATTAAAGTATGTAAAAACAGTGTCATAAGGTACTGAAACATCATTTGAAAACTATAAAGATGAACCATACCTTCACTGTTAGTTGGTTCATTAATAGTGCTTGAAGTTCAGGGCTAAGTGGGGAAGAAAAAAAAATCAAGTATTTTTTTCTTTTATCAGACTATTCATTTACAACGTTGAAGTATAATTCAATTTAGGAATATAAACAACAACTACCTTGCTTTTCCCCACAGCAGCAGCTGCATAAATTCATCCTGAACAGATGTGGTTGTGTTCTTTTCCTGTCAGTCAAAATTAATGAAATAAATAGAATTGTATCTAAATCATAAGTTTACTGTTATATTTAAAGACATCTAATTTAGAATACACACAAACAAAACACTTCATAGAATACTAAAAATAGATTCGGAATCATTGCAAATTCAATGACTAAAATAAAAATAAGTTATTATTTCTAAATTTTCCCCAGCAAAGAGAGTTCTGAGCATTATTTTAAAACCTACAATTACAAAACAAATTTTCATTCTTTTTTTTTAAATTAAAGTCTAACAACTACTGCAAAACTTTAATCACTCAATGGTATCTAGGTCCTGGCTCCATTATGAACGTTTTGCTCTACTTGTTTACTTGAAGTAGATGACAGGCTCCAAGTGCTGCTTTCCGAAAGCTACAGTAGTTACAACAGGAGGGCTTAATTCCCCAGGAATATTCATTTATTAGAAAAATAAGTTAAGCCACTCAGAAATCAAGAGCTTCAAACATAATGCTGAAGTTATGTATTTTCATGGAATGGGTAGCTTACTGTCAAGAGCAATATATTCAATGGGTTAAAGAAGGGGTGTCAAACATATGGTCCAATGGCCAGATCTAGCCCACAGAGCTGCTCTGTCCAGCCTGCTGGGCAGCCAACAGGCCACTAGAAGCTAGAGGTGTTGCCTGCTGAAAAACCCAGGACCATTGGGCCCTGGTGGACATGGAGATCTGCAGCAGGAGGGCAAACAAGGACTGATACAACTCTAGTCGTCCCCCAGCCATTTCGCCTATTGCCACCACTGCTGCCCCAGCTCCTCAGCTGCCAGCCCTGCTGCTGCTGTGTGCCTCATACCAGATCTGGAGTTAGAACTGTTGCCACTATGTGCTCTGTGTCAGAGTGGGAGCTGCTGCCAAGGCATGAAATGTGTCAGCAGCAGTAGCTCCACTTCTGGCATGTGGCAGCAGCTAGAGTTGCTATTGCATGCATAGGGAGGGGGCTGGAACTGCAAACACCTCCTGAGTCACCCTGTGCTGGATTCGGCCTAGAAGGAGCCCTATGGTCCAATCCGACTCTGAACAGGGGTGAGTCTGACACCCTGGGTTAGAGGATGCAAATCTAATGAGAAAGCCACTAATGGTACAAGCCACAACTACAGCATGATGCTGAATCCATTAAACTAACGAAAACAAAACAAATCAGTATTATGGGAATGTAAAGACACAGGACAAAATCACTAAATACCTTAAATGGTGCTTTTAACCTCAAAGAACTTGCTTCTTTAATCTACAGAGGATATTATGCAGAGCAACTATGCATCAGAACCAAAATATGTAATAGCTTTGTCATATACATGAATTTTCCACCTTCCCCAAATAATTCCCTATACAATACCTGGACAAATTTGGTTAGACGCGAATCCATCTGCATCAAAATTTCTTCCCATGCTTCACACATGCAGGTCAGTGACAATTTTATATACTACAATACAAACATTTTAAAAGTTAGTCTTGTCTCCTTAAAATCAATATTAATATTTTTCACTAAACAGTCGATCATGCTAACATGCATTTAAATCTTAAGCTATATTTCTAAATCAGTGCTCTGTATTAACTTAGAATCCCCTTATGTCTCTTATCAGAAGAGTGCTTCACATTACCAAACCTGTAAGAACTGTAGTATTAAAAAGAAGTCACAACAAAACTTTACCTGTAGCAGAGTAGAAATATGAGTAAACTTTCTGGCCATTCGAGTTACTTCGGGTAAATAGGTTGACAGTAGACTGGTATCCAGCTATAACATGAAAGACAATTATTGTTAGATATATGTCTCTCTTCTCTGTAATGATAAACCTGGATCATGTGTATCGAAGAAAAAAAAAAAAAGAAACTTCACAAAGAATTGAGAATTTTACATTAATTTCTCTCTCTCACCTAACCTTAGAACATTCAATAATTCAACATGTTTTAATATACCTATGCCAATATTCATATATCGTCTGGAAAATTTGTGACCAGTGTTTTTAATACATTGCGACTGACAGCCAAAATATGAGCGATACCAAGTTTTTATGTACTATCATTAAAGTACATCATAAAGTATATCATAACGCCAAATTAGCAACCTGAGTTCCTATAATAGTATACCTAGTATAACTTCTCAGACACCTCCTAGCTTTAATACTATCCCAGTTACAGCAATCAGAATTTAAGTAAACAGGAAGAACCTAAAAACTAAAAAGATGAACATTACAGAAGCTGGAAATAAAGTAATGTATAGTTATGGCAAATCAGAAACAGGCATGTGTGCTAGAATTGTCCGATACTAGTGAAAAAATAAGCAGTATTTTAAAAAGAATATTTCAAAAGTCACTTTTGTGTTTTCAGTCTGCATTTTATTTACCTGAAAATACATCATCTCCAAAGGACCATCTGAGGAATTTTGCATCTCTGCAATGACCGATAGTGATTTCAAATCACTAGACAAACACAACCCCCGACAAGAACCTGTCACCTGAAAAAGTCCAAGTTTAAGACGATGAAATATCACATATCTTCTTGGTGGGTAAGTACATACAGTGCGCTAGCATATTTATCAACAGAAAATTTTCTGGCAGAATAAAAAATTCACTATATCAGCAATAAAAAGAGACAACTTTGCAACTTTAACACTTCAGCTTTGCTATGTTTAACAGAGGATCTATTGCACACAAAGTTGAATTCCAAAGCAATGTTTAAACTCACTCATAATTTGTGGTACTTTAAGAAATGAAAGTAAAACATACCCCTGTTACTGTTGCAATCTTGAACATCCCATAAGCATAAACCTCAATAAAACCAGAGTTTCCACCAAGAACGAGGGCATTAAGCCTAGTAATAAATAAAGTATCTAAATCAATCAGTCCAATTAACCAAAAAGAAAAGCCTGTAAGGCAATAGTTAGTTTCCACTGCATTTGAATACCTTTTTCCCCAAAATGTCACGCTTAAAAGTAAAGCTCACATTAAGAATTTTGATTTTTGTATGTAGCTGTCATTACAAAAAAGATCAAAGGCAACTTTAAAACAGTTTCAACAGAAATTAAAAGATACAAAGTTACTAATTCTAATGTCACTAAATATTAGCTATTTTATATGCAAACAGAATAATTATCAATCCACTTTCTTAAAGGTAGACTACAACATATTTATTCTTTTAAAACTACTCTTTTATTCAGCTAATTTTAAACTAACTGCTATTCTGTGGTAGTCAAGCGGCACTGCTTAGTTCAAATACAAAGACGATGAAAATTTAAATTAAATATAGCATCCAAGAACAGCCACCAATGTTAACAGCACTGGAAAAGAGAAAATCATCCAGGGGATAGATCCTTGGACTGAGATTGAATAGGCTTGCATGCTCTTCACATCCTGACGCTACTCATTGTGATATCTTGGGCAACTTATTTCATCTCCTTGTGCTCATTTCCTCCCTAATCTTGTCTGCCTTTTTACAATCTTAAGTCTTTGGGGCTCAGAGTTGTCTCATATTATTATAGTACCTAAAACAAAGGAATCCTAATGTAGTATTTTAAGTAACTGTAACATTCAACAGTAATGTAGAATTAGCCATTATAGCTTTATGTGCATCTTTACATTTAGTTTGAGGCTCTGCAGTCACAAGGGAGCACAGAATGTAGATAGATGCCCTCACAGTTTGGTCAGCAGGTAATGCTTTCTGGTTTAGCTTAACATCTTTTTAACTCAAGAAAAAAGAAAACTGTAGGAGATTCAACTCCTTCCAAGTTAAGGTGAACAAAGTTCCCACTTTATTTTTATGAGCCTCACAGAACCCTCTAATAAAAAAAGGAAAGATTTGACTTCTTTTCATTATTTTTAAGCACACAATATAGAAACACTCCCCATTTCTGTAGGTTATCACCAAATAAATGGATTTAAAGTAATTTTTAACCAAACACTCCACTATTTTATAGATCTCAAAGAATATTTACCTTACATCCCCTAGCAGTTTCATAATTTCATCTGATTTTTCTTCACTGAAAGCATAAAAATATGTTTAGAACAAGTTATAGACATTCATATGACTCTTAAAAAAAATAAAGACAGAAATAAAAAACCATGAGTTCTTACCTGAAGATTTTTGCAGTGGTGCTATAGCTAAATTAAAGAACAAAGTAAAAATGTGAGAAAACGAGTGCTCATTTACTCCATAACAGGTGCAGAGTATTAAATATGACAAGTCAAAAAGATGACAGCACTTGAAACATGCAGTTTTACAGGCTTGTTAATCTAAAACTTACTTTTTTGGCAGTGCAGGTAATTTAGGCAGAAGAAGATTCGACTCATCCTCAGCATTATAAAATGAGGTAAGGACACTGAAAAAGAAAAAGTGATTAAGAACTGTTTGTCTTTGTTGCCAAAATGAAAAGAGGAAAACCACAATAAATATTTTTTTCCAATTCCAGATTGATGTTTAGACTCAAGATGTCACATTTATATTGCTAGTTTGCCACTTAATTTTAAAAACCTGTCTTCTTAGTTTTCCATTTCTCCAAACAGGAAGGTTAAGCTGGTATGTGCCAATTCAGTGGTTTGCCCCCCGACCTTCTATTACTTAGTTTTTATAGTACTGTTGAGATGCCCTAGTCATAAACCAGGACCCCACTGTGTACTATACAACCACAGACCAAAGAAATAACTGCTCCTTTCCTAAAGCTCACTGAAGTCAGTCAAAAAGGACGCTTCAAAGTATAATCCAAAGTCTTAATTACAACCTCTTTGGGGGTTGACATATGCTTACAGATGTAGCAGATGACAGTGAGTTAGAGGTAGCAATTATGAAAGTTAACAATAACTGACAAATCTAAATAAATAATCTGTAATATTACCTATATATGGACGCACAAGGTCCTTTTAAGGGTGCTCTTCTTTTTATAACTTATAAAACTACAGAAATATTATAATTAGCATGTCATTTTTATAAGTATATTTAAAAATAATCTATAATAAAAGGATTTTTTATGACGTACCCAGAAAACTTACTGATCTTCAAGATAAAGTTACACTTTTCCTGCTTAACCACTATAATTTATATTATATATAAATTATTGATAGGGTGATATTATACTATACATGTATATTTAATTGCAGAGTTCCTTAGAGCTACCTGCTTTCTTCAGTTACTTCCATCCAATGCATGTAAGTAATAGGAGCATCCACTGAGAAAGAGTGCAAGCTTTCAGGTTTTTCTACATCACATAGGATGACCCGCTTAGTATCAGCCAGCCCAAAAGCTAAAACTAGAGGAAAACAGTATAAAGTTAAACAACTTGCATTTTCAAATTTCAATGTTAATACTTTGAATGAGCCTTACATACTTTAAAACAGTGGTTCTCAACCTTTTCTGTACCAGGACCCATTTGTGAACATCAATGGCCAGTGCCCAACCCAGTGCCCCTTATTCCTGACCTACTACCCTCCACCTGCAGGCTCAGTGTGTGAGGTTCAAAATTTCAAATTTCAATATATCTGAAACAGTGAACAATTAGGAAGTACTTTATGAAATTTATTAATGGCTAATTTATACCAATTTATTTTGTGTCAATGTCTGTAATCTTAAGAACTAGTTCCAAAAAAAAGATACGCACATAAAACAGGCATCTAAAGTCTGCCTTTCTCCCAAGTACAGAACTGTAATTAAAAAACTCTGCTCAGCAGCCACCTAACACTCACAATGCTTAAATCTCGTTAGCTGTCTCCCCTTTTGCCTGAAAGTATTTGCAGATCAGCATGCCCAGAACTGCTACAACCTGAACAGACAGGAACCCAACTCCTAACTAACTCCATTGCGACCCACAACCTAGGCACAGCAATGCAGACATCACCCAAGGGGTCTAATCCAGTAGGCACACACTGCTTTACTGGGTCCCCCACAAAAGGAAGCTTAAATTGCTTAATTCCTAAAATGCACCTGGAAGAGGTAGTAGTGGTGCATCCACAACTCCCACCTCCCAAGAGAATGTCCAACCACCAGGCCATAAGCTTAAATGGATACCTCCTTTTTCAAAACAGAACCATGATGCAACATTAGAACGCAAGATCCATGAGGCCAGCAAGACAGAATCCAAGAGGGAGATTGACTGTGTCCTAAATGCAGGGGTTTTCAACCTTTTTTAAGGAGTGTACCCCTTTTAGTGGCAGCGGCTGGACTGACAGAGGACAGGACTTGCACACAGCAGCAGGTGGTGGCAGCCACTGCCGCTGCTAAGAGTCCCCCCTCCCTGCCCCCCATCTGGCTGGCTGGGTGGCACCTGTGCAGCCTGGCAGAGGGGAGCTGCTGCCCTCATGCCGCCCAGCTCTGCTCCTGGGAGGCAGCAGTGCAGGGTGGTGGGTGGCAGCACTCCGTCCCCACCCGCCCACACATATCCCCTAGCACCTTTCCAACTACCCCCGGAGGTACGCGTACCCCCAGTTGACAACCCCTTGCCTAGTGGTTAGAGCTTACTTGAGATGAGAAAGTTTTGAATTCTGGCTCTTGCTCCCACAATTATTTCAGGTTTTTTTCATTGACTATTTAGTGTAAAATGCATGAACAGTGATGGAGCATGGAACAGAACCCACAGCCATCTCCTTTCCTGCCAACAGGCATCCTAACCATTAGGATGCAGTCAGGCTCCCCACCCCATGCTCTGTTTCTGGCACCATGAATCTTGCATTACTTTCTGCAGTGTGGCTCAGCTTCTGCAGGGGTGAAGAATGCATCTTCCCCGATCACTAACTGATAGCCAGACGATAAGAAAATAAGTGTTGCTATGCTTCCTAAAGTTATCCACCGATTCCCAACAACATTTTTACAGCAGCTGAAGACATCATGATTTTATATTACTTTTGCCATCTGGTCTCCAAGCAAGGGCTGTCACTTCTTTTCCTGTGTTTTCATTTGGTGGCAAACTCCAGACTCGTTGAAAATTTGCTAGTCGGTGAAGTAAAACCTGAAAAAAAAAGCTTGAATTTAGTCAAAGAAAGCACATTTTTCTTTTAACTGAATCTTGTAATCCAGAAACTAAAGAATCACTTTCTATTGGGCTAAAACAAATCCTGTATCCAGTAGGCACACTGTATCCTGAATGTTCCTATCAAAAGTCCAGTTATTTTCCATAGTTTGAGAGCATACTCTTTACTATGAAGCAATGAAAGTAAACTGTGCTGTGTAGTCTTGAAGACTGTAATCAAAATGAGAGCTTCCATTCCAACTTAGATAGAAACTGTAGTATGGAAACATTACAGTTGAACATCCTATCCTTGGATGCCCAAGAATATCATCACAGAGGTCAACTGTCAGATGATTACATGATTAGCTTAGAAAGTGGAGGAGCAAGGGTAAGTGGAGATGAAAGGACATGGGGAAGAAGCAGCTAAAATGACAAGTTAGATAAGCTATTAGGCCTGATGACATCCCTCCTAAAGCATTTAAGGAAATGGCTGAAGTAACTGTCGTCTTTCAGAATTCATGAAAATCAAGTGAGCCCCCCCCAAAAATGGAAAAATATGGTGCCTATCTTTTAAAAAAGTGAAAGAGATTCTGGGAACTACAGACCAGTCAATCTAAATTTTATGATCCTGGAGGGTATCTTCAAATAATTAATTTGTAATTACCTGGGGGGATAACAAGATAAGTAATAGCCACCATAGATCTGTTCAGAGAAAATAATTCCTTAATAAAGTGATGGGACCTGTAGACAGGGGAAAGGGGAGTGGGGGCAGCAGAGGGTTTGATAAAGCTCAACGCTAATAAGGTGCTGGACACCATCATCCACAAGCTCATACATAAACTAAATACAAGATGGATGTATAACTGGTTAGATAATCATGATTAAGAAGTACTTGCTGGAATATTGCATCCAATTCTGGGCTCCACAATATTAAAAGGATGTGGAAAAGCTAGAGAGAGTCCAGAGGAGAGCCACGCACATGATTAGAGGGCAAGAGAACAGGCCTTATGAAGAGAGGCTGTGAACCATGGGACTCTTCAACCTGGAAAAGCGCAGGCTCAAGATCTGGGGGAATGCCTGTTCACCAGAGCTCCCCAAGGGATGACAAGGTCAAACCGTCACAAACTCCTCCAAGACCACTTCAGGCTGGACATAAGGAAGAACTTCTTTACTGCCCGAGCCCCCAAGGCCTGGAACAGACTGCCACTAGAGGTGGTGCAAGCACCTACTCTGGACTCCTTTAAGAGACATTTGGACATTTATCTTGCTAGGTTTTTTTGACCCGAGCTGACTTCCTGCCCCTGGGACACAGGACTGGACTTGATGATCTCCCAAGGTCCCTTCCAGCCCTAATGTCTATGAAATCTATGAAGAACAATAATCAGTGGTTCTAAACCAAAACTGAAAAAGGAATCAAGTGGTGTTTCCCAAGGGTCTGTCCTGGGTCCAGTACTGTTCAGTCTCTTTATTAATGATACAGAAGGCAGGACTGAATGTACATTTGTAGTTACGGACACCACCAAGCTGGGTGGGACTTAAGCACTTTGAAGGACAGAATTAAGATTCAAAATAGCCTTGCTCAGTTGGAACAAAAGTCCTGAAATAAACTGGAACAAATTCAGTGAGAACAAGTACAAAGAACTAAATGTAGGTTGGGAGAGTCAAGTGCACAAATACAACACAGGGAGTCACGGCCTTTCCTGAAGTACTTCAGCCTGGATCAGAAGTTGGAGTCAACAGTGTTACTGCTGCAACCCGCTCTCCCTGCAGTAATGGGTTGTATTAAAAGGAGAGCTGTATGCAAGTCAATTAGGGAATGACAATTACTCCCCGGTGTCTATACATCACAGGACAGGAAGCAATGAGCTTAAACTGAAACCAAGAAAATGTAAGTTGAATTCGAGGGAAAACTTTATAACCATGAAAATGGGTAGGCACTGGAACAATCACAGAGAGAGACTAGATCTCTGCAGTGGAGGCCTTTTCACTTCAGGCTGACAAACATTTGCCTGGCACTATCCTGCCCTGAGCAACAGGTTGAACTGCATGGTCTACTGAGGTCCCTCTATTTTTCTATGATCATCTAGAAAATTAAGTTAAAACAATGGTTCCCAATCTGTGGTACGGGTACCACCAGCAGTACGCAGACAACGTGTCAGTGGTGCGCATTAACAGGTTTATTATAATTCCTTTATATGACAAAAACTTGCTGGTGGTACTTAAGATTGTATCGTTTTAAATTGGTGGTGCGCAACCCGTCAGAGCCTGGGGACCGCTGGCTCCAGTGCCGCCACAGCACTGTTTGCTTTCAGCGCCCAGTTGGTCTAATGAAAGGTATCATTTTGGAACCAAGAGCTCAAGTTTTTTGTATTTCTTGTCTCAAAACTTCAGGTGGAGATGAACTTTGACACATGGGTGAAACCACAGGCCAAGTTGGACACCCTGCTGGGCAGCACTAGTCCCTAGCAGTTCCAGGAAGGTGAACCTGTCAGCCGGCACCGTGGCCCCACGCACTGTACTGCCTGCAGACGAAGACGACCCCCTCCCCAACATTTAACACGGGTAGTGGCGGGGCAGGCGGCTGCTGTGGCTCAGGATCGGAGCTGCCCGCCCTGCACCCGCCATTTCCCCCCTGCAGCCGCTTCCCTCCCGCGCAGCCTCCTCGCCTCTCCCCGGCTGCAGTCCGCGGCTGAGCAGAGCAGAGCACAGCCCGGCCCGTGGCGACAGAGGCCGCAGCCAGCGAGCTGAGGCTGTGTTGGGCTGGAGCCGGGTGAGGACCAGGCGCCAGGGCAGGGAGGGGGCTTGAGCTGCCGCACGGGAGAGGCCCAGGGCGGGGAAACGCCGTGGCCGCGCTTACCTCCCCGGCGCGGTTGGCGAGCGCGATAAGGTCCCGCTTGGGGGACGAGCGCGTGTCCCCGGGGCTCCGCTTCCAGCGGACGGAGCTGGCTCCGGGCTCCGCCTGCTCGGGGACGCGGCAGCCGCCAGGGAAAGCCACTCCCCGGCCCCGGCCTGACTGCGGGTCCTGGCTGCTCGCTCCAGGGCCCTGCACATAAAATGAACCGTTGCAAACAGCAGCAGTTCACCTGAGCAAAACCCGGACGCTTGCTAAACAAAATTTTTCCCTAACTTGAAGCTGGTCTAATAAAAGATATCACATTCACCCCAAGAACCTCGTCTGCCCTGTCCTGAGCCCGACAACGCTGCAACCAAACCTTGCTGCACACCTTTAACTCTCCTATGGAATACCAACTTTCGTTTCTCCCCAGGAGAACTTGTACAGTCTTTTCTCCTATGCCTAAAGAAGGGTGTTTGTGCCCAAAAGCTTGCAATGAAAGATTTTGGTGTGGCTTTTTTGCAAAAATCTAGTTGGTCTAATAAAAGAGATCGCCTCTCCCACCAGTCCCCATACACTTATACACAGACAGTTGCAGAACTTACGCCTGCGCCTCCAGAAATGTAACACACCTCATCCAGCGCGCTGAAGGCCGGACAGACAATATGCAGGAGCAACCAAACAACTGAGCTCCAGAATGAAACAGCGGAAATCTGTCAAAGACAAAAATACCCAAGGACCTGTGGGTGCGCACATCTCACAAGACACCCGCTCTCTCTCCAATCTCTCACTTCTAGTCCTCAAAGGGAATTTACAAAGCACCTTTGGTAGAGGAGCCAGTGAACTTCATGAATGACTGGATAGAAAAAATAATGGACTAAATATAGGCAGACAGGGTTCTTTGGGTGTATCTTTTATTAGACCAACTTAAATAGTTGGGACAAATTTTATAGCAAGCTTTTGGGTTTAAAAGCCCTTCATCAGGCTGAGGAAGCCTCTGCAGTTGGTGTGCGCTATTCCTGGTTGGATTGAACCCTGGACTAAATACAGACATCGGATTGATGGCACATTATAACCTGCCTGCCGTCTCATAACCCCTCTACATTTTACTAGCAGCAGTCAACATTTCCCTCTTCCCCTCCCCACCACCTACCTGTCCGACACACGTTTGCATTTTCACTGACCTCAATTTTGCATATTGGCTTCTGTTCCACCCTGGACACAAAACACCAGCAGACTCTCTCTATACCCAAAGAAGGGTGTTTGTGCCCAAAAGCTTGCAAAGAACAATTTTTCTGATTATTGAGTTGGTCTAATAAAAGATGTATTAACCCAAAGAACCTTATCTGAGAGACATACGTGCACATTCAGACAGACACATGCACAACTTTGGACGGTTCAAGTCTTGTGTAAAACGTTTTACAAAAATTGATATTGTATTTTTTGATCTTCCAGCATTTCGTAGTAGTAAGATCACATGCGGCACTGGCTCAGTGCAGACACCAAACTATGCTTTTGCATGTATTGATTAGGATGACAAATCGTCCTCAGCGTGTTCTGCAGTCCCTTCTGGTGCAATTCCTGTTTTTTGAGTATGTATTTACCTGTGTCTAAAGCAGCAAAAAGTTGGAACCTCTTTTCACTGCTGGGAAGAGAATAGGATGAAGGCATGAGGCATTTACCCAAATTCAAGTTCACATTGAATTTGAGGTGACACCCCCCTCCCCGTTTAGGTTCTATACACAGAAAATGTATAAATGTGTTATAATTTCCCCTGTATAAAATCTAATTATTGGAGGATCATCTTAAATTCATCCCCACCACTGCAACATGAAAAGCAATGGTAGCAGGACTTGGAGTAGGGGTCAGGCAACAGGGGAGACAGTGGGGGTGTAGACAATACAGTGGCAGGGAGTGGGAGAGTCCACATATTCGGGTTTTCCTGGACGTCTTCTTTTTGGATCCTTCGATCTCCGCTCGGGCGTTTTTTTCAAATATGAACAAATGTCTGGGATTGTGCTCTGCTAGTCCTTTTTCAACATCAGTGCTGGTAGAACTGCATTTCCCAGCTTGCCCTTGTAGCATTCTTTTACTAGAGATCCAGGTTTTCCATGTGCTGTGGAAAAACCTGGATTTTCCTTTTTAGAGAAACCTAGGCTTTTCCCCTTGCAGGCTAGCAGCCATCCAGCCTACAAGGACCTGCTTGGAATGACTGGAGACACATGCACACAGCATAGAGCCATGCGTGGCCAGCATAGAGCCAGGCAGGGTGGTCAGCGCAGCGATGGCAGCTGGATGCAGGTAAGTCTATGGGTAGTGGGGGTTGGAGGGGCAGGGCTGGCAGGGATGTGTGGTGTGGAGGGGGATGGGGGGGCATACCTGGTGGTACCAGGGGAAGGTGGCTGGGCACCTGAAACTAAGAAAATATGACATGGAAGCATAAAATAGAGTACACAGTTATCTACCAGGTCTTCCTAATGTTTCAGTCCTAAAGAGCCAATACAGGTCTGAAGTAATAAAATAGATGTTTCACTTATTCATGACTAACTGAATTATTATTAATACTAATAATAGTAAAATACCTTTAATGCTGGTGAAGATATACAAAAGAGAAAAACACCCCTCCAATGAATCTGCAGCAATTGCACTACATCATCTTTTAAAATTATAAATAGAACACAGTTGACATGAAATTCACTGAGTCTTAAAGAGTCATCTTAGTTATGACTATTTTTTCTCTATTCATTTCATATATGTTTCAATCACAGTATCCAAGAAACAGCAAGATGACCTAGGTCTGAAAATTAATAGAGGAACTGCTCTTGGTACATTCCTTAAAAAAAATTAAGTATTTCTCTGAAAGGCTGTGTATTGTGGCTTGGCAGGTAGGAGTTTGTTGTAGCTAAGTATTGTAACATGTTTGGTTTGAATTAAAAAACCTATATAGTTATAAAATACATTCTTGTCATTGCATTTTATTTATTATTTAGTTTTCATTTTGTTTTTACATGACATTCACACATTTAGGGCAACATCAAGAATAATTTGGGCAAGCTGGCCTTGAAGCTCAGCCTCCATCACCATTAGCCAGTGAAAAGATTACAAGTTAAAGTTTAGTTATTAAAATTCTCTTTATAAATGAAAATAAATAAAGACATTTGGTTCAGCTTATAATAAAGTATTATAAAATCTGAGCAGGAAT
>NW_005842119.1:1865405-1882440 GCF_000455745.1 Alligator sinensis | reverse complement strand
GGAATGTCCTGTATTCCTATTATCTTTCTAAATGTATCCACTATGGATATAAACATATACTTAAGTCCTAATTTATCTGGAACTTCCAACGTACTCGTTTCCAGGCATGCAGAGACAAAACCAGCAAACAAGTGGATAACTAGCAAAAGGATTATATAACATTTGTTATCTACATGACCATGCTGGATGGTGGGTTTTAAGAGTGAGCATGTGGGGGTGAAGTGGAACGATGTTTGTAACAGACAGCATTACAAATATATTGGTCTTTTTTTCCCCTAAACAGTGGGCGATACCAAACTAACCAAAACTACTATAACTTCTGTCCCTTTATTTTAGTGGTATTTTATAATATTATTTCCACTTATAAGTTCTGCACAGTATGGGCTGACATATATAACCTATTTTCTCTCTCATTTGAAATAGTTCATGAACAGAGTAACAAGCTTTTGTCCCAGTGCCATTGAAACTCTAAGGTTATAAGGAATTATATAAGGGGAAATAATTTCCAATTCAACTAGATTTTATTCTGAAAGATCATACTAACATTTGCTGTAAATGAAATCAAAGACTGGCTGCAAAAATCTTGAGTAACTAGATGCCAAGAAGAAAGTGTGATTCACTCTTTCTTGTTTTTTATTTTTCCTTTCAAGACTCTCATTTTCCTCTGCTTCACAGATGGTTTTTTAATGGTACCCATTTTTAGCTTCTTGTTTTTCATTTGCCTTTGCTTTCCGTCAGCTCTGCAAAATCAAATCACAAATACATTGTCAGAGTATAGTAAATTGTACAGTAGGGTAAATGCACACAGAAACACAATTAACTGAAGCTACCATTCAAAAGTGTGGTCACAAAAAAGCTAAATGAAAAAGAAAAACAAAAAAGATTAAGTGCATGCGATATTTAAATTAGCTTCGTAATTCATAAGTTAATCTACTTTTACTCCATTAGTGACATTTACCATATTTTGCATGCAGCTTGCCCCAGAGTACAATATGCAGCTTTAACAGAGGCTCTATTAGAAGGACTGCATTTTAGTGGTAGGCAGGGGAAAATTCTTCAAGTAGCAGAAACACATTTGATGGAACTTTGGTCATTGCTTGATTAGAAAAAGACTGAGTAAGAGAAGACAGGAAGCAAATATTGCTGCTAAATAGCACTAACAGAGCTAACTGTTAGATCCGAGTGCTTCAAAGATCACAAAAAATCCTAATATAGAGTTGACTAACAGGAAGAAAGATCATACTGAGCTGTATATATTGAAACACACATCCATTTGTCTATATAAGCAAGCCTGCTCTAAATGAAAAAGTTCTGCACTTCTTAATATCCAGGTTGAGTTAGCTAAGAAGCATGCCCCAGAAGAAGGAGATAACAGATCCTAGTTGTAGTCACTTATCTCACAGTGGTGTTGGAAATGACCTTGACGAGACATTTTTTGCAATTAGTAGGCCTATCAGATACAGAGACATAACTGTACACGTTGCTCCAGAAATTGAGAAAACTTATCTCAGTGGAGATGATTAAACATGGCTAGCAAAGCCTAAGAGTTTGCAATTTAACTCTGGAACTAGACAATTTTCGGACAAAGCTGGATATAGTCAAAGTTGGTTTTTTTTTAAATGGTATTTGATACCATTCGGACATGGCTAAGAAGTCTACCAAAGGTCTCTGCCCAAATCAAGAATGCCTTATTTACTGACCTCTCCAAATACCACATAGGAAGTACTATCTAGCTTGGCTAAAATATCAAACAAAGTGACCTCTCTTCTGCACTACTTCTAAAGGAATTCTTAAGGCCTCAGCAGAAGGAATAGAAGAATTACTCTTACTCAGAAAAGAAGAAATATCAAGTGAAACCTGAGGGTGAACATACTATTTCCTATTACTGTCACCTCTTTACTCAATGCCTCCTGTAGTACTTGCAGAAAATAAATATACAAGCAGCTGTAATGGCCTTGCAGGCTCCACAACAGAAGAGGACATACTCCTGCCTAGATGGAAATGGAGGAGTAAAATGAGCCAATAGAAGCCAATATGGCCAAGATTGTATTCCACCTGTGTATGGTATCTGTGGTCAAGGAAGAGGACTCCATGATGTCGAAGGGCTTTTTTTTAAATGATACTCTTCTCAAAATCACCTTCATAGATTGTTTCAGGGGATAAAAGAAACAATTCTGAGGACGGGTGTTGTTGCTATATTCTTAAAAGAGGCTTCCCCTTTCTTTTCAAGGGGATGCTGTTGTCTCTGGAGTAGAAGGGAAGTGAAAAAAATCCTGAAACAGGCTGAGATAGAGATGAGAGTAAAAGATGTTTCCACCATAAGCTGAAGAAGCAGCAACTGACCCAAAGTGCAGGGGAAGAAAGAGTCTAAGCCACAGATCACACTTGTTTCAATGAGGGTTAGGTCTCAAAGAAGTTAAGGAAATCCCAAACCAGGTCATAACCTCAGAGCACTGGCTAAGTAATTTTAGAAACAGCAGGAACTGCTTTTCAGAGAGCTTCAGGTGAGATGTGTAACAGAAATTTTTTTAAATAAGCATCTCTGACCTTTTTATTGTATTTTGAGAAAAAGGTCTACATAGAAAGCATTTTTCAGGACTACGTTCCTCTTCGGGGCAAAAAAGAACTTGATATACTTAGTGTTTAAGGCAAGGGTTGGCAACCTTTTGCCAGCATGGGCCACCCATTGCTACCCAGCCCCCCCAGTATGGGTCACAAGTCTCCATTCTTCCAGAACAGCCAGTTGCCTGCACTTACCCTTGTTGCTAATCCCCATCCCCTCTGCAGCAAGGGTAAGTACAGATGCAGCAAGGCAGCAATTTGAGTTTACTCCATAACTGTACCCATACATTTATTAAATACCATATTTACTCAAATATGAGGTGTTTTCCTCCAATCTGCAAAGGGAGAAAAAACCTGTCTTATATTTGCATATGAAGAAGCAGCAGCAAGAGGCTTGCTGTGGTTCCAACTCTTGCCCTAAGCCCAGGCTAGGGCCAAAGTCAGACCCACAACCTTCTGCTCCCACCCCTTCCACTTCCTCTTTGCAGCTTCTACCTGCACCCTGTCCACCCCTTCCTTCCCCCTTAGTGTCAGGTGCAGCCTGGCTCCAGCTTGGGCTGGGGTTTCACCCAAGCATGGAGCACATGGAAATTCCTTCTCCTGCCTGTAAATCAGCAGTGCCAACACCTGCAGCACCACCTGCCTGGCCAATCAGCAGTGCCAACACCACTATATGGCCAAGAACAGGCTGAGCTTCCACACGCTGTACTCCAAGGACAAGATGGAACAGCCTGGGCAGTCTGACATTAAGGGCAGGGAAGAAAGAGGCAGAGACCAGAGAGCTGGGCGCTGTGGGGGGAAGGAGCAGAGACTTGACGCGAGTTTGCAGGGGATGAAGAAGCAGAAATTAGGGACAGAGGACTGAGAGAGCTGGGGGTGTAGGTGGCAGGAGGGCAAGAGGGCCACTGACCCCCCACAGCCACTGCTTTCCCCGCTGTAGCAATAGAGGGAATTGAAGACAATCCTCCACAATACTTAAGATTCTAGACCTGGAAAAATTATAACAAACGTGTTTCATACATAAATCTAAATATTGGGGGGTCATCTTATATTCACGTACAAATGGTAGCAATCATTTCCCATATTTGAGAGAAGCATTCCAAATAAATATTCCTGCACCATCACACTTACTGGTAAGCTCTTCTAGTCATAGAAAAATGAGGGCAGGTGCTGCGTTTGTGATCCGCTCCGCCACAAATAAAGCATCCAACCTGCACACTCTCACAAACATGGTCCTGAAGAGCACAGTGATTGCATGTGTTACAGTGAACCCAGGCTGCAATATGATAAAGAAAGAAAGAGGAGGCTACATTTCATTTTTCAGTTTGAGGTCTTTGGGTTATTTTACTGCTGTCGCAACATTTTCCCCCCATCATCAAAAAGCTTCATTAGTTAGCTTTCCTTTTAATAAATATAGTAAATAGATACACTCTTCAGATATAATACAATCATGTGCCACAAAATCATTAAAAGGATGACAGTTTTAAAATCACAAAAATATGGTACAGTTTTTAAAACAATCTGGTGTTACTGAAAAGCAGCAAAGGCAGCTACAGCCTTACATTAATAAGTATGGTTATTCTCAACTATTTAAACAGCTCCAAGCAAGGACACTTGCCTTCAAGAAACAGAGTTTACCTGACTGCTCCCACAAAAGTATTTTAGGAGCCATTGATATGTTTACAGAATGCAGCTGAAAAATCAATATGAAAGAATATATAAAAAAAATTTTAAATCAGGATGAAAGCAGATATTGAATTAAATGAAGATCTGCCATAGTGAATAAGAAAAATGTAGTGTACCCTGATTTGACAAGACACCACATTTTCACATAGTGGAATCAAGTAGACTATTGGGGGGTTTGAATGGAAGTTAAACATTTCTTTTTTTTCTTCACAGTCAATCATTATGGCTTGAAGTTAAACATCATTTCCAATTTTTGCCTTGATTTCTTTGGACTGTAACTTACATAGTAAGAAACACTAATTAGAAAAAATATTTATGTACTCACAAGGCTTTACACACTTTTGGCAAAGAACACAATGTCTCCATTGCCTACCATCCTAAAAATAAAATCATAAGAAGTGTATTAATTTTAAACAGGCTCTTTTAAAGTAGTACTAATTAATTCTTTTATTGTATTTGCTGTACTTTTTAAAATTATATTATGCCCCAATGAAATGCTTACATTTTCAGCTATTACATATTCATGCTCCCTATATATTCATAGATGGCTTGCGTGTTGGGGGGAAGATCAGAGAGTTCTCCTACAAACACTGAGCTCTAGCACCCCAGGCAACAGTTAGCATAACTGATGCCCCTTGAAGTACTGCACCTTCCTAATCACAGGAGAAATAGCATGTGGCATCAGGCTCTTGAAGAATGGTGTCTGGAGGGTACAAGGACAGGCACAAACTTTTGGTGTCCTCATTCCAACCCAAAGCAATTAGGAAAGAGAAAATAAATCCCACCACACCCAATCCGCAGCCCACAGAAATCAAGACAATACCCATACTGAGCTGCCCATGGCTCCCTACCAAAGATATACTAACAGTATTAACATCAAAAGAGGTTTATATCCAAGTAAAACCACAAAATATCTCACTAAAATTCCTGTCCAAAGAGAGGAAAATCACTTACTTTTGATGTACATGAATTGCACATTTCACAGTGCTGGTTTTCTGAACTCACATATCGTTGACAAAGAGAACAAAACCTGAAAAATATTACAAAGTATTGACCTACTGCTTGCTGAAAAAGCCTTATGAAACATAGCAATAAAGTTGAAGTGCTGCTGTAGCCATGATGGTCTAGGTCAGGGGCAGGCAATTATTTCAGCTGAAGGGCCACTTAATGAGTTTTGGTGAGCTGTCAAGGGCTACAAGGGTAGTCCCACCCCTTGACGGGTGCTCTGCCCCATGACCGCCATCTTGGGGTCAGAAGTCCCACCCCTAACCCCCGACCTTTGCCACCTGAAGTCCCACCCTTTGCCCCACAGAAATACTCATTTTGGGAGGGAGGCTTGCCATCTTGGAACCAGGGGGGGAAAAAAAAAAAAAAAAAAAAAAAAAAATCAAATCACACACTAAGAGTCAAATACCTACTATAACATAGGTTAATTTTATTACAAAAATATTTTTGTCATAATGATTTATGTTTGCATTATGTATATAGAAATGACTGCATAATAACTCAAAAATAAAATCTTCCTCTTGTATATTGTGGGGGGGGAAATGAGGTGTGAGTGGGGGCGTGTGCATGGTGGGATGTGAGGCACCACGTGCGTAGGTGTATAGGAGGTACGTGTATATATGGTGAGGTGTGGGGAGTGTATGTATATGTGGGGAGGTTGTGGGGGTGGGGTGTGAGGGAGGGTGGAGGGGTGTGGGGATCCCTCCCCGCCATGAGGCACAGCCCCTGCTGGAGGCAGCAGCTGCAGGTGGGGGAGCTTGAGGCGCTCGTGCCTGCTGCAGGCACGGCAGGCGGGGGCATGCGTCTCCAGCCAGTGTCGTACATGGGAGGCAACAAGAGGCAGCCTAGCTGGCCTGCTTCTATTGAGTGGGGCTCCCCACGATACATGTGCAGTTCCCGCACTCACGAAGCGCCAAGGGAAGCCACACGCAATGGAGCCGGATGCCTTTGCCGCTCCCTGCAGTGCAGATCCCGGGACTCTGCTGGAAGTGGAAAGGAGACCTGGCCCCTGCTTCCTGGTGTAGTCCTGTGACCTGCGCAGCAGGCAGCGGTGAAAGGTGCTGCCTCCGTTGCACAGGACTTCCCCAGTGACGTGCACGTGTGGGAGCTGCACGTGCACAGCAGGGAGCCCCAATGCAATAGAGCTGGGCTGGCTGGGCTGCACTCCGCCAGTGGCAATGCCTGAACCACACACGAGGACCCCAAGCACCCCTGCCTGCTACTACTGTCAGCGGGGGCTTTATTCTATTGGGGGGTGGGGAGGGCAGGGGGTGGAGGGTCCTTCTTCAGGTGACCTGAGGAAATTTTTAGTTGGTCCAATAAAAGAAAAATCACTAAAATCCTTGCCTGCCTTATAAATGAACAAATTTAACAAGCAATGCATAGAAGAGTAGCAAATTTATTTGGTATCTCACATTTCACTATCAAGCTCTCTGACTAGATGTGATCTCTTACTAGACCAACTGAGTAGTTGGAAAAAAGTTCTCAGCAAGCTTTTGGTCTTTAGGCATAGGGAGTCTCTGCCATTCTGAAACTCTGAGGAATGAAAGAAGCTAAAAGTGCGGCAGGATGTCAGTGAGAATATAATTGTAAATAAATAGAAATTATATTCTCACTGACATCCTGCCACACTTTTTAGTTTCTCTCATTCTTTGAGAGTCTCAAAACAGCAGAGACTCCCTATACCTGAAGAAGAATGATTGTGCCGAAAAGCTTACTAAGAACATTTTTCCAATTACTCAATTGGTGTAATAAAAGATATCACAGCTGCTCAAAGAACTTTGCCTGCCTATGTCCTTAGACCAACACAGCTACAACCAAAAACCCAGAACTATTAAGCTCTAGAATAATCCCTTAACTCCAGTTCCACAAAGCACATAGGCACCGAAAGAGCAAATCAGGTAGAATATAGGTACTCAAATACAAGTGAATAAACCACAAAACCCCGCATAACCACTTATAGACCTGAAAGTCTATAGGCACTGAAGTTTTTGCCAGAAGAGTTACCTTCGTACCTAAGATTCCACAAATATGCAAATCTAGGAACAACAGCACCAGCTAGGTACGTCTATTTTAGGTCTACAGTCACTTGGGAATCACAATGATGTTCCCACACTTAAGTCAGTCCCCTTATGGGGAGGTCAGGGAGCTGATCCTGTAGGTGTGGGGAAATACCTGAACATGAAAACCACACTAACTATATTGATGTCTGCTCAAAACATAGCAACAATGGCCACATTTGTTCTAAAACACAAGGAGTGGAGGTGATCATTGTGCCCACATTTATATAATAAAGTGGTTAGGGCAGTGATCCAGGAAGTGGGAGATCTGCACTGTAGGGCCTCCACTGCCTGAGGTGGTTCAGATCCAAATCTCCTGCTTCCCTCTCGAATACTATCCACTGTGGATCCAATCCCAAGGTGCCTACCATTGTATGGGGAACTCACGGGTTAAAATAAGATTGTTAATTCTATTTGAGGAACCTGATGCCTAAAGGTGCCACTGTGAACCTCCAGATCTACGTCTCTGTATGGTTTTTAAAAGAGAGTGTGAGTGTTTTAAGAGCTCTTACCTGTACCCCTCCTCTATAGGAAGTACTATCATACTTGGAGACAGATTGGTGAAAATACGAACAGGAGACTGTTTACGGCCTGTCTTTCCATGTTTATAAAGCATATGATTATCATAATCTACCTAGAAAATGAAGGCAGAAAGAACAAATTCAAGAATATCTTTAAAGGGTGCCTATACATGAGCAGTGAGGCTGCTCCCATACGCTGTAATGACAGCACATTGGAGCAGGCTCAATTAATTAAGTAACTACCATGCTCCAGCAGACTCCAGCATCTCGTGCATCAGCATCCCCACGCTGAAAGAGGCAGCATGGGTGCTTTAGCTAAAGCCTGTCAAAAGAGCTTTAGTTAAAGCAACCCTGCCACCATTTTTCAGTGTGGGGACACTGATACATGAGACGCTCTGGGTACTTTAATTAGAGCGCTCCGACCCACCACCACCTCCCAGAGCATATGTAAAAACGCCCAAAGTGCCTAACAAGCACAGGATTGAAGAAGTGCTGACAAAGACATTTAGCCTACTTTTCTTTCTATATACTCCAAAATATTTATGTTAAAACTCCATTCTTTAGGGAAACTACAAAGCCCAGATTAAACTGAACATTCTGGACCAGGCATTTGGTCGTCCATATTTTTAATTAATATGGATTATATTTTCACAGTGCTGTGGAGTACAGACTCTTGACACTTTGCACTTTACCTTTATTTCTCAATTTCCCCTTCTTTGCTCTGTGCAACAGGGAACCCCGACCCCTGTTACCAGGAGCGCTTGAGTAAGTAAATGACCAGGGCTCAGGCATCTAATGAGGTAATTAACTACACCTAGCCCTGGGGAAAGAGGGGCAAAAAGAGCTAATCAGGTGGCCGTAAGGGGGTTGAGGCTGAGGAATATAAGTCCTATTCCTGAACTGGAAAGGGTGGTCTGGGCCCAGAAAGGAGCTCCTGTGTAAGGCTGCAAGAGCAGGTGGGCTGGCAGGCACCTGAGCAGTCACAGAGAGCTGTTATGTTTGCTCGGCCTGGATACTGGCTTACTGTTCCTTCCTTAGGACTCCCAGAATGTCAGAGGCAATATAAAAAAAAAAAAAAAAAAAGTAATTGTGGATCACATTTTAGAAAGATCAGCTGAAAAATAATTCTTTTCATCTTTAGAGCGTGTTGCATTCTCCAAACAACCATATGAAAGCTTGCACAGAAGGAAATATTACACCCATGTTACTAGAAAACTCGCTTAACTAAAGAGAAGAGTTCTACCTTCACATATGTTTATGTACGAGTACCATGACATGTTCAAATAAGATAATAAGTACATTGCTATAAGAACATAATTCAGTAATGCGATATTTCACTGTGATGGCTGAATGATTTTAGGCAATGGGCTAAAAAAAATACATGTGTAATTTAACAAATTTTATATATTACGATTGCTTCACAAAAAAATAAATGTTAATATACTTCTAATAGACAAGACTGATCTCATAGGAATAAGTCCCTAGATATATTTATTCAGAAAAAAACATGTACAACACACGATTTCAAAAATAATGTATACCCATTATTTAAGCTGACATCACTTCATTGCTTTATCCCTGGCACCTCACTTTGGAAATTTTCTTTTTGAAAATGCTTATTCTGTTATACATAACTTTCATTTCTAGCCCTGATTGCTTCTGATACAACTGACCTTGAGCTTGTCAAGAGACTAGGATTGAGTCTTTCAAAATTTTACAAGTCTGATGGGTAAGAGAAATTTAACGTTTGAGGAAAAGGAAATGGCTGACTGGTGTCCACAAGCTCAAATTTATATTAAAAAAGTGCTTGGCGTGAGACAGATTAGTAGAAAGAGAAGGTGAGAAAGGTCGTTGATATCATACTACTTCACATTTTATGAAAAATATAACCAGTATAAATACATTATAAGATGCATCAGATTCAGAGTTAATGACAAACATTTGCTGCCCACCAACACACTATACTGACCATCAGTAGTCCTCTGCACACAAGTCTGGTCATCTGAAATACACACACTTCCTAGAATATACCCTCCGAATTGCTGTTTCTTTGCTATACAAGATATTAAAGAGCATTTATAAGATTTGGCCATACCTGGTAGTCCATCATAGTGAAGCTTGGAAAAAATTCAAGAATGCGTGACTCAAAGAAGTATGGAAATATCCAAAATATAGGCATCTCCTTGCTGCTGTGAGCTAATAACAAAGACAGATTCAGATGTAATTTTTTACTTTTTAAAATCAAGAAAAGCAGAATGCACATGAGCGTTTAATAATATTTGTGCATTGAGAGCAGTTGCCATGCATGCGACAATTGCTTACAGCCACAGAAATTAGAACTAATTCCATTAAGAAAGCAGGATGCTGGTCAGCCCAATATGCTTATATTTAGCCATTATCAGTAAATTTCACTGGATATGTATTGTCTACCTAGACGATCATTACAGATTAATAAAAAGTACCTTGGTTTATATATCTTATACACTATAAAAATACAGAATTAAGAAAAAAGTAATTTGCATCAATCTCAATAGTCTCTTAATTTTTAAGAATAAGTATTTGAATTATTACTTAAAATGTAATTATAATTTGGCTTCATCCACTTGCATTGTAGCTTTAGAAACCAGAAGAACACCCATCTCACCAGTAGGAAGTACACACAACATGAATAAGCATAGATCAAGTTACCATCTCCCATCATCTTACTCATTTCTAATGCATACCTTCCTCTTGTGCCTCTCTCCACATTGCAATCAGCTTCTTAAAGCTAAAAGCCAGGGCTTCCACCAAACCTCCAAAAGGAGGATCAGTCACCATTATGACTCCTTCACCTTTTTCTTCATGCAAGAATTTTCTACATACTTCTTGTGCAACCTAAAAGACATAAAGGTTAGTGTCCAGAAAACAGGCACAATTTTTTTTTTAACCAATGATTCTCAATGAGGGTGCTGCAAGATTCTTAAGGGTGCTACAGGTGCTAGATGAGCAGACAACTAAAAGTGATTCATCAGATAAATTCAGGTATTTCAAATAGAAATCTAGTGTCAAAAATATTTTGACCTGTTATAGCCTTCCTGAGTTTTCTGCAAAAGAAGAATTGCTCTATTTTTCTGTAGGGGAAAAATTAACGAAAGCTAAATGCTGGCATTTTCCAAGGGTGCCCCAGGTCTCACAAGGGCTGGCTCAAGTCTAAGAAGGTTGAGTACATTTAAGTAATACTGGACAATTTAAAGATAAGTTTATTGTTTGTAATTCCTTTTTAAAAAATGAAGATGTATGCTACTTTTTAAATGTGAATTCAGCATTTCTCACAAAGGTGTGTTGACGCCCACCTTGCTGGGGTCATCCGATCCCAGCAGTCTTTCCTGCCCAAGTGCAGGGGGCTGGACCCAATGATCTGTAAGGTCCCTTCTAGCCCCTAACAACTATAAAACACTATATTAAGAGTACAGGCAACCAGTACTCCACAGTGAGAGAAGATACAGCAAGGAAAGCTGCAGTTCAAATTTCTTACATCTCCTAAAATTGACCTGAAGGAATGGGGGTTACTAGGCAAGAGAGAACAGTTCAGTCAATAGCTGCTCTTTTCTCTTGGCCTGCAATTTGTACAAATTATAAAAATATATGAGCTCCCATCCAAATTACAAGGGCTATGGTTTGACAGCACAGATGGGAAGTTTCTATAGTGCCACCTCAGACTTCCCAGAATTAAAAGAACTACAGTAAACTATTAGCATGTACAGTTATTCACTCTCGCTGGAACAACTTTCCTGGGAGTGATTTAACCCTGGTTGTTCCCAGGTTCTCTCTCCTGGAGTGGCCATTTTTACCCTGGGAGAAAAAGCCTGAACATCTGTACACTCATGATTTCTCCTGGGAGAACAGCAACTCTGCAAAGAGAAACTGAATGTCTGTACAAGGTGACAGACAGCAGAGCACTGTCCTTCTATCTCAACCAAACAACATTAAAGGAAAATAAAAAAGGTTAGATTTACTAGAAAGGCAAGAACATTCAGACCATTTTGATTCATTCTAGAAAACACTTTCTTATTTATAAGAATACATAAAAAGATATGATTTAGGATGAAAAAATATGAAACTCACTATGAGCACGCTACAGAGCATCACTAAAAGTAAGTTTGTGTCGGTAAGCTGATGGCTGCAGGAATAATGGCCCCAAAAGAAACCAGTATCTACTGTTCAGTGACATGAGGGTTTTCAAATATGTATATAGTGCATGCAGTGTCTTATACAATGTATAATAACTTACATTATTTTATAGTATATACTGTAAGATGTACTGTCATATTGTTATAATGCTATGTTACTGTAATTATATATTAAAATCACATAAAAATAATGCATACTATAATATATTATATAATACTACATATTACTATAAGATTTTACTCTGCAAACAACTGTAGAGATGACACTGTGGGGCTAAGTTTCTAACACACAAACTGAATTATTCTGCCCTTTCCTGTCTGTACTACAGGATGCCAAATGCCTGTACTAAAGGCAACAGCTTGGCTCAGCTGGCTTTGGGGAAAATCTTGAGAAGCTGAACAATTCTGTGGATGATATACAAGAGAGAAGTTCATTTCCTTTTAACTACATTGGTTGACAGCAAAAAGCAACTCTTGACAGTAGGCATTTAAATACATACAAGTTCTTCATTGAAAGGCAGTGCCATTTTTACAAAATAAATTTCAGATTGGACCCTCAGTGTAAATTAACAGAAACAGGAAGGTAAGGGTTGGCAACATTTTGGGGCAGTGCCAAAAACACCCACAAGGTCTATTTGTAATACATTGGTGTGCCAGGAGTAGATGGCAGAGGAACCATGAGGAACCCAATCCTTTTTGTGGCAGTGCAGCCCAGCCTCTCCCCCACTGTCCACCCCGAGGTGCATGTGCACCTGCCCCCAGCAACAAGCCAAGCCGGAGCTTGGTGGACTCTGGTACAGCTGCTTGCAGCCTCCTAGCTGCCTCTCATAGCTGACCCAGGCTCTTGCAAGCAGAGCAAGCAGCTGCACCAGGGTCTGCAGAGTCCTGGCCCACCTCCTTCTTGGCAGCAGGTGCACATATGCCTTACGACAGACAGCGGGGAAGGAGTCAGGGCTACACTGCCACAAGAAGGATCAGGCCCCTCACAGCTCTGCCACCAACCGCCCCAAGGGCCATCATGCCAAGTAAAATGTGTTCACATGCGCCAAGGGTTACAGACCCCTGCTATAGTAGAATTGATCTTTTTAAGTGTTACCAAGTAACAGAGAGCCAAACACAAACTGCCTGAAGTTAAGGAGTTTCTCTTATGCGTGGTCAGTGTATATTATACAGTTTCTTACATTGTCTTCTGAAGGATCTATCTTTGGCCACAGTTGGACAGAATACTGAACAGATGCACTAGTAGTCTAAGCTGAAAGATTCCCAACTCTGTTGAATTTTTGTGGTCTTGTATTTAAAATGCTTGTTCCCATTGCTTCTGTAAGAAAGCAATTTGCACCAGTAAAGTGCTTCCTAAACAAGCTAAGCAGTAAGTAAAATTAGTTTTATAGGTAGTGTTACCATTAGATATAATGGTATATAGTTACTAAAGAAACAGGCACACTTATTCTTTGAGCCAAGATAGAATGTGATCATCTTCAGATCATGACAATATTTTCTACCAGATTGGTAATACATTTCTATCAAGTTCTAAATGAACATTATATGTAGTTCAGAGAAAACATTCAGAGAATTTGACTGGCCCTTACCTTTCCACCAAAGAAATAATGGTTAAACATGTTATAGTGGCAGAAATCTTCCTCTGTATAAAATTGTGAATACCTGTAAAGCAAGTTTTAAATGTAATGGAAAACAAATATATTCCTGTCTGCCAGAAACAAGGTTTTTGGTGAAAATATATTAAGAAAAAATCATTAATAACTATCACCTTGGGGCACTGACTGTCCTTATAGTGGCAAACCACTGTGCGAATTGAAAAAATAAGCATACATTGTGGATTTTGGCTGGGCAGAAGCAGGGGGGGAAGGGGAAGGAAGGGAGCAGATGACAAATAAAATAAAATGTGTACAGAGTAATCTATGTCTTTTTCCTATATAGATAAGACATAAAAAGCCTACCTGAAATCAATGTCTAACAAAAGGCTTTTAACATTGAACTGCTGTTCTTCACATCCATTTATTTGGATCAATTCATGAAGCCTGAAATCATTAAAGCAAACAAGTTAATGGATACGATGCATTTCAGAAAATATTCAGCAAGATGAGTAAGACCAAAGTCTTTCTAGAATAGAAACCAACTTGTTTTTCAGATGAAATGAGGACGTAGTTTGGGAGATTTTGGTGTAACCAATTTTCCAGTTTCACTAATATGCAAATACCCTTATCTAAAATAGAGTATTAGAAGATGACAGATCAGTGAAGATTACTGAATCCATCACGCTGCTTAATAGGCTCAATTCTAACAGTCAGTCTACTGCTTATTTTACCAATTAAAGAAGAATGACTGTTTTGCCACATTAGGAGGTCCTCCTTATTTCTGTCTTTATAAAATCAACAAGATCTAGCTGCCTGGACAATACCAAGAACCTCAAACCTGAGTTTGTTAAAGCACTTTTACATTACATAGAGGGAAGATCCCTTCTACTAGATTAGTGATTTTCAATGAGGGTTGAGGTGGGAGGAGATAAACAGGGGTGAGAAGGTAAGGGCAGGCTCAGGCTTATCCCTTTCTGGCCACTGCCTGGACGCTTTGCAAGGAGTTAAAGCACTAGAATGAACTAGTTTTTTAAATGGGGTGCTGCTCCATTCACAGTTCTGGAGGGGTGTCTCAGGTCAAACAAGGTGTGTCTCGAGACTAAAAAGGTTGAGAACCACTGTATTAGATATTAAGGAAACCTAAAGAAAACTAAGAAATGACTAAGTCCCAAGTAACAAATGTACCTTGCCGAACACTGATGCTCGCTAACATACCTCGGTGTGCCAACAGACAGCACTCTTCTGAATCCTAGTGCAATTATAAGATCCAGCAAAAACTGGCAGCTTCTATCTGCAAACAAATATTGTGCATTTGTTTTCTTATTCTCCAGTGGATATAGAATCTGACTGGGCCTTTTTAACTGAGCATTGGTGATGTCAGTAAGTACTTCATGTCCAAAGTGATTTTCCCACTCAGCTGGCAGTAATAACTGCTGGCATTCTTGACAAAATTTCCTTTTCGATAACGGCAACAGGACAAACTTCTTATATCTTCAAACAAAATAATAAGAACGTCATTTACAATACAGAACCTTGAAAAAGGTGCAATGTTAGTATTTTAGCAAACTCTAAGTCATGTGCCTTAGAAATGTTAAGGCCACTATTTTATAGTTACATTAGCTACCTCTGAATCACTGAATGCAAGGGTTCCCAACATCCTAGCCAGACCCAGCAAAGCTGCTTGCACCCAAGGGAAATTTGCTTTCCAAAGATGCTTGTTCCTTCAAGTTGACAGGCTAAGCATGTCTGTAGCATGTTACTTGCACTATACAATTGGTCATGAATGAGCAAAGTTTGGAGACCACTGAATTAATAGCTAAGAAAAATTATTTAAAAGAACTCTTGGGAATAGTATCCCCGGACAAGAGAAGAGCATTATATATTGTCAAAGTTTACTGGGGCTGTTTTACTTCTCCTAGAAAAAGTACTACTTACTTAATTAAAGTGTGGAAGCTCATATTTTCACTGGTGAAGGCATGAATGACCATAGTAACTAAAGATGTAGGCCTTACCATACATCTGACTGCAACAAAGTTTAAAGAGACAGATACAAATCAATAATTAATGTGAGCTGGTCAAAAAATTCTTCCAGAAAATGTGACCAGGATGACAGCAAGACCTTTATTAAATTACTTACATTTCCTTTGGACTCTACTATCTCTCACATGACTAAGCAACACACTTTCCTTTTCAAAGAGTTTTCTGAAAGTATTCACCACAACTCACAATTGCTACTGACAAAAAATTATTTCTATTAGAGCAGTGCTCTAGTCACATATGCAAGCCCTACCACATTGAGAAAGATACAATACTTGCCCCTGAAAAGATTATAATCTAAGGAAATATTTCCTATTATTTTCCATGCATGGTTCACCATGTCTTGTTTTTCTAAGTCTCACTCACTGGATTTTTATTTTTAATTCGTGTGAAAGGGAATGCTCTATATATGATGCGACTAACCCTACAGCAGACTCATATTTAGAAGTGTAAATGAACAACATAATACCTTTCCACATTCTGTCTGTGTGATAAAGAGGGTTGACGACTTCTGTTAAATTCTTCTCGTGCTGCAAGCCTAGCATCTGACACCTGCAAAACAAGATGCAAAAGCTCTGATAACAAACAGATGTGGATCTATTTCACATAATTTCTTAAATCAGAAAAGGGTTAACAAAAACTCTCAGTTTCAAAATTAGCAGAGTGTTTCAGAAAGTAATGGGAATTATAATATAATAAAAACCTTAGTCTGTTCATCTGTCCGTCCGTAACACTTTATTCATGCTCTGATTGGTTGTCTCTGCAACCAGAGTGCTCTGCACACACAGTTACACATAGCGGAGCATCACCATGACAACCAGGACTAAGGGGCCAGAGTGAGTGGGCCAGCAGTGCTAGCCCTGCCCACACCCCTCCAGGCCCTGCTCCTTGGAGGTGGTGGTGGCATGGAATGGAACAGCAAGGGGTGGGGTGGGGGGGCAAACAGGGTTGCACTGGGAATGGCAAGGGGGGGGGCCCAGAGGGCCAGATACAGGGGGTGGGGAGGCACATAGGAATGGGAGCAGGGGGACAGGGCGCACAGGGCCAGAGGTGGAGCAGCAGCACCGCAGAGTACTGGATGGTGGCACTGTGTCCCCGCCCCATAATTCATGACAGGCAATTTGCTAGTTTTTAAGTAAAGCCATTGTGTGTGCAACAATCATTTACTGGACCACATTACTTCTTTACACAGCTGTAAACAACAGGTATATTTGATTATGCCACCAATGTACCCCACTGTCATATACCATATTTACTTGAATCTAAGTCAAACCTGAATTTAAAACAACTCCTAATAATTAAAAACTACGTATGGAAAATGTACAAATTTTTTATAATTTTCCAGAAATATAATCAAGTATTGGAGGCTTGTCTTAAACTCATTCCCCTCCCGCTGCTAC
>NW_005842119.1:1863555-1865358 GCF_000455745.1 Alligator sinensis | reverse complement strand
CCGAGTCTTCATTTCCCACCTCTACCTCCCATATTGTCGGATACTGCCTGGGCTCTGTTCCCTCCCACAGCACAACATATGAAAGTTCTGCCCTTGCTGGGCCATGCAGCAGCGACAGCACTGCTGACTGTCCAGACTGAGCAGTATGGAGTCCAGCCTGAGCTGGAGCTGAGCTGCACCTGACAGTAAGGGGGGAGGGAAGGGGCGGGGGCAGAAACTACAGAGGGCAAATGGAGGGGAGGGGAAAAGGCTGCTGTGAGTCTGACTCTGCCCCAACCTAGGCCCAGGTCCAAAGTCAGAGCTGCCTGCCCCTACCCCCCGCACTTTGTAGGTAAATCTAATACGAGGGGCTTTTCCCCCTATACAGATCGGGGCAAGAACGCCTCTCGGATTCAAGTAAATATGGTAGTTTTCCACTCATTACACACAAAATGGTTTTACTTCAAAATCATCATGACTTTCTGAAACAACCTCATGGAATACTCCTGGCATAAAAACACCCCATCATCCAGAAATCCCATATTCTCTGGGGAGATCACAGTGGCATCCAGCCTACTCCAGAGGAAAGTATTTGAAAGAATTTAAAAACAGTGCAGAAGGATAAATACCTATCTTTTAATTCTTCAACAGTGAATAGAGCCAGGAAGGGGAAACAAACAACAATGCTCTTTTCCAATGGTGTGAGAGAAGGGTGTGCTCACCGTCAAAGAATTTCCATAGCCAAAATAGGATCATCAGGCTAAAAAGTTACAGCCTGATCCTACAACACTGAAAACAACAGGAAATTTGCTATTGGCTTCAATGCCTTCAGCTGTTGTGAAGGTCAAAGTCCCTCCCCAAGTGTTTTAAGTCTTCATTTTATCCCCCCCCCCAAAAAACCCCCAAAAACAAAAACGTTAAGTCTTGTAAATGTAAGAACAAGGCATCTACAAAGAAGCCAGAGAATGACTCCACTGGAAAAAACCCTAAAGGCAGGCACTGACGTTCAGTAGCACAATGAACTTGCAATAGGGTTTGTGATGCAGATGCAACTCCTTCAGGCATGTCTCACTAGAAGCATCACCCCAGTCCATATAAACCAGAGACCAGTCACCGCACAGCTTTCTTCTCAGTTTCCTCCCAGCAGTTCCTATCACCACACAGCTTTCCTATCACTACCTACCAGCTGGGCTTGAACTGTAACTTAGCAGTGAAAGACTTGGAAAAAAAATTAAATTCCCAAATCATTCTGTATCAGTAAAAGGCAGAGCATATTGACATGTGAAAGAGAAGACACATCTATTTATTTGGTGTATTTCCTGCCCTTCCCAAACAAAGCTCTCAGCATTAGGAAAGGGTAGCAAGTTCTTCTTGACATTTCCACAAGCACATACAGATCTTGAGTTAAGACTGGGTCACAACTGTCTGAGCAAAGAGAGCAAATGAGGGGAGGAAGGAGGCTGAGGTTCTGAAATCACTGACCGTCAAGATGACCAATAATATCACTTCGTTTCTTTTCTCTCCTAAATGCTTGTACCCATCTGTCATGTCCTGTCTTAAACATGGAGTAAAAGTTCTTTGGAGCACGGACCTTCTTTTTGTTGTGTCCATTCAGGTTACAGCACAACATTATTTTGGTGTCCTTGCAGCAAAGACAGCTTCTGCTGGAGCCAGTAATCACCACCCTGCTTGCCAGATCAGAAATCTTCAGTTCAAATATATATCCAAATATACATCCAAGAGATAAAATAATGTTCACCGCAGCCTTAAGCAGTCTATTCTTACCTTTTCATTTTCCCACTGGAAAAAGCTACAGTCTTTTCT
>NW_005842119.1:1862942-1863524 GCF_000455745.1 Alligator sinensis | reverse complement strand
ACACGCGGAGCAAGCGTAAAACCTCCTCCCTTCTTCTTTCCCTTGGCTTATCTTGACAAACAGAAGAGCGGGACCTACAGGAGAAACATGCGGACATTAGAGGACTCAAAACCGAGACAAACAAATAAAAACCCAAAAAAAGAGAAACAGGCAAGTTTTCCACGCCACTGGCAGGCTGGTCCCAATGACATCTGTGGTACTACATTGATACCCAAAACCTGCCTTTCCTTTTCAGAGTGTATTTTCAGGCTCTTGAAAGCCACCACCACAGCCTTCTGGATTCTCTCAGCCCACGAGAGTGGATACCCACACGGACACGGGGCAATGGTCCACACTGGTGCAGCCCTGAGGCCGGGAGGGATTTCTTAGGGCAAGATGCTTGCTCGGCCCTGCAGCATGGCTGGGACCAGGGCAGACTCGCTTAGGTCCTGCACTGCATCTCCTGGGTCTGGGAGAGACCTCCCCCGACCCTAACCACCCCCACGCAGCAGGAGGGCCCCGCGCGTCGGGCAGACCCAGGCCGCCAGGCAGGCGCGTCTTTCGGGACGGGTCCTGTTACTGCCGGGCCCAGCCGAGGGGCCG
>NW_005842119.1:1829661-1862775 GCF_000455745.1 Alligator sinensis | reverse complement strand
GCCTCCGCCCCGCCCCGGGCTCCTGGCCCGGCCCCGCCTTTCTCACCAGGTAACACGATATTGTGTGAGAGAGGAAACGAGCGCACGTTGCCCAACTGACTCTTTATTGCTAGAGACATGGGAGTGAAAAGTATATCCCCACTTAAGCTTGCAGTCCTTTGGTCTCCATAAGACTTCAGCCCCAGCCCCAAAAGGTATTGCGCGCACCTGCAGCACAACTTGAGGAAGGAGGTCCTCCCCGCCGGTGCGCCTACACCAGTGCACACCGTCAAACTGCGAAGAAAAAAGGATATAGAAAATGGGTCCTTGCTCCGAGCCCACTGAAATCACCCCGCCTTTGGCCGCGTGCGAGCAGAGCCCAAGCGGAGGGGAAGAGAGACGCCATGTTCCTAACGTGCGTCTGAAGTACGGGCGACCCCCGCTTCGCGCTCTTACTTGGTTCCCGAAAAAACGAGCATTAAGCGAAACGAGCGTTAAGTGAAACCAAAAGTATCTGACGACCCGAAGTGGCGGCCACGATTGTTTTAAATGACCCAATGTGACGAACGTGAGCATTATAACGAAACTCTCCGAGTGCTAAGTGAAATCGGGTATCAATAAAAAAGGAGCGTTATAGCAAAATAGCGCTAAGCAAAACCATTAAGTGGGGGTTGCCTGTATAGAGCCTTGCCTAGAGTCGAGCTATCCGTTCCCGAAGGCACTGGCAATATGTAGGCAGTTCATGGGGGTGCATGTGCACCCCCTGAGAGCGCTGGTGCACCCCCTCCCTGTCAGCCAGCGTTCCCGGGCAGGGGGGTAGGTGAGAGCGCTGATATCCCCCCTGAGAGCACCGGCTGTGGGGGGAGTGCGCCAGCTGCTGCCAGTTGCAGGTCGGCAGGATCGGCCGTGGGGGACCCCCCCTCCTCAGGACAGTTGCTGACTGTCCAGTCAGGGGGGCATTTGACCCCCCGTCTCCTCCTCAGGAGGCACCAGTTGCCCATGTCAGAATGTCAGACTTCACTACCTTACTTACATTGCTGAAGTCTTCACATAGGAGAAGGGGGTGTAGGTTGTAGCTGCATTGGTCTAAGGATATCAGCAGACAAAGTTCTTTGAGTAAATCTGAGATCTCTTATCAGACCAACTCAGACAATTGGAAAAAATCTTCTTTGCAAGCTTTCAGGTACAGATACCCTTTGTCAGGCTAAGGAAGAAACACTCATTTGCTCCTGGCTACTCACTGGGGCAGACCATCAATTTCTATTTCAATGCTCCTCTTGAGTGGGGGAGACTCACAATCTGACTGTTTTTTTTACAGTTTATGTAATGATCTTACAAAAGGCAAGATCCAAATTTTGTACTGAACTCTTTTCTCATTACTGGGGCTTATCATTTTTAAAAACACCTAGGCTAATTATTACATTATTTAGTAATTACTTTTCTCGATCAGACTCACCATAATTGAATCCTGCTGATAGCTCTGGGCTGCCTGAAAAACCTTTGAAGAGAAGATGCTGCTCAGTTTAGGGTATCAAAATGAATTGTCAGTACTGGTGTACATGATTATACAAACATGCAAGACATTGCACTGTTGGTCTTATGCTTAGATTCAGACTGGCATGTGAGAAATAAGGACTGCTTTCTCCAGCTGAAAAAACAGGGATCAGATCTGTAAAAGATTTTGTACAGTTTGAATAGTATTACCTAAGAGTAGGGATGCTGGTTTTCTTTGATAAAAAGAACAAACAAACCCAATTCTTGGTTTAAAAAAAGTAACCCAAAATCCACATTTTTCCCTGATTTAAAATGAAACACCACTAATATATAGATATAGTAGCGTTTCATTTTAATCATAGAACAATGTGGATGGGGGGGGGGGGGGGGTGGGGGGGATGGGGTGGGGGGGGGGGGGGGTTGTTAAAACCGAAAACAGGTTTTTTTAAATCAGAGAAAACCAGGATTGCTGCCTAAGAGCAAACTAATATTCTACTGGAGTGTGGAGCATTTATGGATGAAGTTAAGCAGCTGCCTAAAAGGAGCATTTTGAGGAGGTTCAGTGAAGAGAGGCCATTTCACATCTCTGACTAAGGGTGCTCTAAGGCAGTGTTTCTCAACCTTTTAAGTAGCAAGTACCCCCTAACTTCTGAAAATTTTACTAACTACCCCAACACTCAATTTTCTAGAAGATTTTATATTTACAGATTAATGTGTGCCATATGTTGGAAGAAGGGCTGTGTGCATAAGGCCGTTATACAACAGATGTCTGATATGGTGTGGGTAGGGTTGCCACCTTTTACACCAGGGGTGCACAACTCAAGTATGTACCTGGGCTAGAGGTGATGTTGGCCAAAGCTAGGAGGACTGAACCCAGTGCCATGCAGAGTGGTATGCCAAATTATTACTGGGGAATTTAAAGCGCCGTGCAATGTGCGGTGCACCAAATTTTTTGGCATAGTTTTGAGAGGCAGAAGCGGAGAGAGAGAGAGGAACAGAGGGCATGAGAGAGAGAGAGTGTTAGGGTACCATGTACCCCCTGCCTGTGTCTCGTGTACCCCCAAGGGTACACCTACCACAGGTTGAGAAACTATGCTCTAAGGAGAGGAATGAAGCAGGAAAATAATTAGCAACATTTTAAATAAAAAGAAAACAAACCAGGAGAAAACTTGAGAGTCATGGTAACTGTTCAGATCAATTGAAAGCTTTCTGATGCTTTCTTAAATTAAGCCAGCAGGGCCTGAGAAAATTCATGACAGTTCTGAGAGAACTGGCAAAAGGGATCTTAGAGCCATAATTTCAAGAACCCTCCTGAACCATCTCCTTCCACTTACTGAAGAGCTCTCACCAGGATCTCACTGTGGGTTTAGGGCATCAAGAAGCATAACTGAAATGATCTTCACAGCTTGCCAGCTGCAGGAAAAATGCCAGGAACATACCTCTCTACATGGCCTTCTTTGACCCCATGAAAGTGTTCAACACTAAACTGTGAAGCACCGTGGAAGATCCTTCTGAAGTATGGATGCCCACTGAAATTTATCATCATTCTCCACCTACTCCATGATGTATGTGAGTGGTGGTTCTTAGTAACAGAACTATCACAGATCCCTTTGAGGTTAAGGCGGGAGTTAAGCAAGGCTGCGTCATCACCAGGGATCTGGGTTTTCCGTTTCCGATGGAAAAATAGAAAAAACCACGGATTCCCTATTTTTAATCGGAGAAAACGCGGATTTCTCTTTTTAGCAGAGAAATCCGCAGATTCTCCGCTTTTGCAAAGAGCTCTTGAAGTCTGGCACAGCTCCAGCCTGCAAGAGCCGATTGTAAAAAGAGCGAGAAACCCCCAGCCCTGGCCAGAGGGGGGAGGGCAGGGTCTGAGCCTCTGAGGCAGCCAAGGCTGGGCTCAGGCTCAGACTTGCTCTTCACCCCTGGAGCATGGAGGTAAGTGGGGCTGTGGGGCAGGGCTGGGGAAGATGGTTGGGAGCAGAGCCTTCAAAACCTCCTGCTGCCGCCATGGAGCTCTGCCTGGAGACATGCAGCCAGCTGCTGCTATTTACCTGTGGGGCCACCTGTGCCAGCGGTGACTGCCGCTGTCTACAAAACCTCCCACTGCTTCCACAGAACCAAGCTCGGAGCTGTGCAGCCGGCAGCAGTGACGCAGCGTGGGGTGGTTGTGGGGATGGCTGTGGGTTGCCTGGCCACCACCACACTGTCGCTGCCACCCACCAGCTGGCTGCACAGCTCCAGGCAGAGCGCTGTGGCAGCAGCAGCATGTTTTGTAGACAACAGCCGTCACAGCCTTCCAAGTAAGCGGCCGCGACATGCGAGGCCAAACCTCCCCACCCCTGCACCCCACCACCGACAATCGCGGTGACTGCAGATCCAGCCACGGATCTGTGCTTCAGCCACATGCCAGCCTCCTTCTCCCCCTCCCCTAGGCAGGCGGACGGGCAGCATATGTGTGGCCTGCATATGGTGGGCATCACCACACTGCCCTGCATCGCTTTCCAACAAAGCCCCTCTGCACAGGGGGGGGGGGGGTCAGTTTAGATGAGATGTTAGGACAAACTTTCTCCTGTTAGAACTGTGAGGCAGTGGAACAGACTGCTCAGGGAAGTTGTGGAATCTCCTTCCCTGGGTCTTCAGGAGAAGGATTCATAGATTCATAGATGTTAGGGTCAGAAGGGACCTCAATAGATCATCGAGTCTGACCCCCTACATAGGCAGGAAAGAGGGCTGGGTCTAGAAGACCCCAGCTAGATGCTTATCTAACCTCCTCTTGAAGACCCCCAGGGTAGGGGAGAGCACCACCTCCCTTGGGAGCCCGTTCCAGACCTTGGCCACTCGAACTGTGAAGAAGTTCTTCCTAATGTCCAATCTAAATCTGCTCTCTGCTAGCTTGTGGCCATTATTTCTTGTAACCCCCGGGGGCGCCTTGGTGAATAAAACCTCACCAATTCCCTTCTGTGCCCCCGTGATGAACTTATAGGCAGTGGAGGATGGATAAGCATTGGACAAGGATGGTTTAGGACAGGCCAGCAATCCATAGCACGCAGGCCAGTTAGTGGCACACGGAGATATTTTACCTGTGGCATGTGAGGAAATTGTTTTAAAAACTTTTTTTTGTAAGTTGCTGCTCCTGGCTCTCCTGAGCAGCCACAGGTGCCAGAGCTGTGGCAGGCACCAGGGTGGAGTCAGGAGAATGCAGGCAGGGAGGCTGTTTGTGTTCTGCTGACCCTATCCCTGGGCTGCATCCTCCGGCCTCACCTGGCCCCTGGAAGGAGCTGCAGGGGGCTGGGGCCAGAGTCTGGGCAGGCTCCCACCGGGTGGGCGAGCCCTGGGGCCAGGCAGACAGATGCCCGGTCTCACAGGGTCGGGGACAGCACCGGGGCACTGAGTGCTGAGGCTGGGCAGCGCAGGGGGAGGCACAGCAGGCAGGGCAGCCCAGCCCAGCCTGGCCCTTAGGAAGGTGGGGGCTGCCCCAGGGCTCTGTGGGCTCAGGCCATGGCAGGCAGGTGGGGGCACTTGCCCTGGGGCCTGGCCCAGCCTATGCAGCTCTGTGGGGATGGGCTGCAGCTGCCCTGCCCGTAAAGGGACACTGCCTGGCCAGGGCAGAATGCTGATGTTGGTGGGGGTGGTCTTCTGGCTCTCAGCTTAGCCTCCCCATGCACCAGGCACAGCATGAGCGGGGCACAGCTGGCTCCAGTGCAAGGGCCTGACTGCAGAAGCGCCTTGGACCCCAGGAACAGCCACTGTGGCTGCCCCAGCCTACCTGGGCCCCTGCCTTGCCCACCCACAGCTCCCCTCAAGGTACCGGGGCAGGCACCACACAGGGCCACAGTGCTGTAGGTTCCTGGACAGCTCAGCCTCGGCACTACCTGCAGTGGTTGGTCCCAAAACCTGGGGGCTCTGCCCTGCATCCAGTGCGCACAGAGGCCAACCTGGGAGCCCCATGAGGCCAGTCCTGCTTAATTAGGCAATCTTCCATGAATTAAATACAAGCTAATCAGCTGATTGCTGCAGTTTACTTCAAAGGGTACCGCTTCACTCAGCTGGAGCTCAGTGTTCTTGTGCAGTTGATCAAAGTACTTCTTATCTCTTTGGAATAGAAGTCCAAGTTGGAGCAGCTCAGTAGCCCTCTACTATTTGGGGCACTACTGTACAACTTCCTAGCCCTCATCTTTGCAAGAAAGAATGAAAACTAATCCTGAAAGTTTTAAATTGTGAAACACTGTAGAATTCTTGCCTGTCTGTATATTGCAGGGATGGGCAATTATTTCAGCTAGAGGGCAGCTTAAAGAGTTCTGGTGAGCTATTGATGGCTGCAGAAGTAGTCCCACCCTCTGGTCACCATCTTGGGACTGGAAATCCATCTCTAACCCCTGATTTTTGCCACCAAAAGTCCCCATCCTTGCCCTGGAAGTACTCCTTTTGGGAAGGAGGGTGCTGCCATCTTGAAACTGGAAAAGAACAACAACAAAAACAAGTTGTATACTAAAAAGTAAAACATCTACTAAAACTTATTCTAATTTTATTTAAAAATATTTTGGCCCCAATTTATGTGTGTTTGCATAGTGTACCTAGAGGCAACTGCATAATAGCTCAAAATACAAACCTACTCTTGTATATTGGGTGTAGAGAGTAACAGGGTATATGGTGGGGTGTATGGCAGAGTGTGGGTATGGTAGGTAGGGTGTGTGGGTCCTCAGAGTCTCTAGGGTATGCCAGTCCCTGGAGCTGCATATGGTGGCAGTGAGTGGGGCCAGCCCTGCCTGGCCCCATAGCACGTAGCTCCCTGTGCTCCCACCACAGGTAGTGGTGCTCCCCTGTCCCCAGCCACAGATAGTGGCAGCATGTGAAGCCAGCCCCACTCAGTCACGCGCAATGAAGCTGGTGGTGCAGGTCACGAGGCTCAGCTAGGGTGGCAGGGAAAGGGGTAGAGCTGGCTCAGCTCCATAGCACAGTGCTCCCTGCTGGTCCCCATGAACTTCATGTAGCAGCGAGCAGGGCTAGGCTGCTGGCTCCATCATGTGGGGCTCTACACAGAGATGTGTGGCTTGGGCAGACTGCACGTAAGCATCGTGCAACAGAGCCAGGCAGACCCAATGCCCAGGCTCCGCACTCCCACTCTGGGTCCCCACTGGCCCTCAGGAAGTCCGGGCCCTGCACTCCTACCTGCTGCTGCCGCCACTCCCCCACCGCTGCTTCCCTACTTTCCCTCCTGCCCACTTGCCTACCATTGCTGCTACTGCTGTTTCTCACCTGGCGCCACTTCCTGCCCCACCCTACCACTCTGGCTCCAACTCAACCCGGCCAGCACAATGTGGTTCTCAGCTATATAGCCAGAACCGCTCAGCCCGGGATGGAACTAACGTAGCCCAGTACAGGCTGACCACAGTTGGTACATTTCTGGCCACTGAGCAGTAAACAATGCAGCCATATGCCCAAGAGTAAGGACATGTTACACTGCAACAGCCACCATGTGCACTAACAATACTTTGGCTTAACACAGCATGGCAAGTATATGAAACAAAACTAGTATCCATTACTTCCAAGTGCTTGGCAAAAAGTTTAAATATATTAGGGTAGTACCAATGCCACTGCAAACTTTTGTTGTACTCCTTACTGTGTGTAATACAAAAAGAATTCAGTGTACAACATGCATGTACATTTTCTACTGTAGGAAAGAGCTTGGAAGCACACTTTACTCAAGATGCAATTAAGGCCCCTTCCACCACCCTCTCAAAAAGAGACGCATGAGGCTAAGAACGGTCCATTTCAAATTTATTGTTTAAAGTAGCCTTGTCCCCTACCTTAAACATTCTTTATAATTTAAGAACTGTTTTGGTTTTTTTTTTTTTTAGATAAAACAAAACCATGGAAATGTTTATAAAGGTGGCTGTTTCAGTCTTATTTTAAAATCCCACAGTACAGTAGTTTTATATTTAAGGCTTAGACATTTTAGTAAGTCAACTGAATTTCTGACACACTACATTGATATTTACATCAACTCAAGATTATATAAAATAGTATACAAGCACTTGATATTGGGAGATCTCAATAGTATTGCTTAGAATTATAAAAAATACAGCAGTGTCTAAAATACTGTAGGTTTCATAAAAGCAGCAATTTAGTGACAAAGATTTTTTCCCCATCTTAACCTTCAAGAACAACTGAAATAAAACGTTACATAAGTCACTGACTTGCAAAAGGATCCTAGATTCTTAAACTCTGCAACTTCAATATAAAAGGTAAATAAAATGTGTCAGATGAACAGTGTTGCTAGCAGTCTAATGACAGGTTTCTGAGTTCCAGTTATTGCAGTTGATCTGTTTTCACTGGTTAAAAATAAATAACGGCACCATCTGACTAACATCCATCATGGAGTGGCTTAAAAGATTAACCCTTCAGTGTTCAAGCTATCAGGAATGACAAGGCTATCCATACCATAAGCAATCATCTTTAAATAAACTATATACTGTTTTATTCCTGTGATGGAATTACAGAAGAACTTTGATCCTATCTAGAGAGAAATATGAGATTTTTAAATAAATTATTTAAATGTACAAATAATATGAAGAATAAGGACCAATTTTCACCCTACAGCATGTGTACACAATTCCCACTGAAACTAAATTCTGAATAAACTATGTTTTTTACGCTCACTCTCTCTCTCTTTTTGGTCCCAAATTAAAAACCTTTGGAGCATCTTTTTCAAGTCTCAAGAATAGAAACTAATGCACTTTTTTTAAATGCACGACCATTTTATTTTAACATTTTCCAACTAACTAGGCTATGAGAACTGATGGAATAACTTATGACATCGGGAAGTAGAAACATGAAATAGAATTTTTACAATCAAAAGATAACATCAGCTGTGCTTCATTTCTAAACAGCATATATAAAAAATGAAGTTTATAGTGTACATTTTCACATTTATATTTAACAAAAAGCTCTATTTCTATGTTGTATGCAAAAGTAGTCTCTCAGCATATGTAAACTGTAATTTTTCCCTTTAGTATTATGCAGAATACATCAATTCAGCCTATAAAAATACAATATAGACAAGTTCCTCATTCCCTGACGTAAGGATTCACAATTTTGACACAATATCGTAAACTTTGATTACATTCAAAATACAATTCTTAAGTCTTCAAAATTTAAGTATTGAGGTTTTGGCAGTCAGAGCTCTCAGTATACAGTAGAATTACATTATCTCAGAACTTTTACGCAGAACTTACTAAATTGAAGACACATACTTTGCTCATATATTCCTGTTGCTACCAAGAGGTAAAGAAAGGCTTCCTGCTATGGAAGGTCTGTGTGAAAGTATTACTCAGATGAACAATTCGGCCTTGGCTTCCAGTACCACTTCGCTGCTCCACAATCACACGTGGCATCTGAACTAGCTGAAGAGGACTCTTTCCATCCTTTAATGCCTGAGTAAGATTCAGAATCTGCAGGAAGGTGGGGAAAAAAGGATTAAGTGGCACCCAATAAAAATGTGACTGTTTGGTCTATTAAAAGTGCTGCACTTAAATCAATTCTTTTATAAAGAATCCACATTCAAGTGGATCTATTTTTGCTATAGTCTCTTCCAAAACAGCTCACTACTTTTACTCAGTTTAAATAAGTACAGATACTACCGATCTGCTGGTTATTCTCCTGCTTGTGTCTCTGGAACACAAGCATACTTAATTCCTGCTTTAAAAGATCTTCTGAAGCAAGTATTCTCTTAACTACTGCAGTATCTTATGGCTAGAGGAATGCTTTCAGGTCTCTCCCATCTTCATGGAAGACTACACTTCAAAAAACCATAGGACAGCCATTAGGGCTGTGCGAAGCTTCAGGAGCTGATTCGATTCGGAGGGGATTCAGACTGGTTTGGCAGCCAAATCTCTGAATCCAAGTAAAATCAGAAGACCAATAAAAAGGTCCAAATCGATTCGGAGAGCCTCGGAGATTCGGGCAGTCCCCACTTGCCACCGCAGGGAGCTGGACCCAGACTCCATGCCAGTAAGTAAGGGACAGGAGGGGGAAGGGGACTGTGGGGGGCCCCCACTAGGCCCCATACCTTGCCTGTTCCCCCAGCCTCCCTGAGCACCCCCTGACCCCTGCTCACTCTCCAAGCCCCATCAATGGCTGCCTCACCAAGCCCCAGTGTCCTGGCTCTTTATAAACAAATAAAAGTAATTAAAAAAGGCCCCACACTCACCAGCTCCTGCCCGGTGGGGGGCTCCTCCACAAGCCCCGCATCCTCCACCCACTCTCCCAGCCCCATCAATAGCTGCCCTGCCCACCGCAGCATCCTGGCTCCTTCATTTATTTTAAATAAAAAGCCCACATTCACCAGCTGCTGCAGCAGCCATCAGAGCTTCTGGGGGCTTGTGGCAGAGCCTCCCACGCACCGTGGGGCAGTGGGGATTGCCTCGCTCCACCTGGCAGGAGCTGGTGAGTGTGGGTCTGGGACACTGGGGCCAGGTAGGAGATGGGGCCTGTTTGATTAGGAGATTCAGAGATTCGGCTGGCGTCGAATCAACTAAATCAGATTCAGCCAAATCCATTCAAGACAGTGATTCAAATCACTGAATCAAATCACTGTCCCCTGAATCAACTGAATCCAAATCGGAAGCTAATTCTAACCACTTCGCACAGGCCTAACAGCCATAACCATTTTCTTAGCCTAGAGCTGACAGATTTTAGCAATGCTAAAATGCTAGGTCTCCCGTGACAGGATAAAGCTTACAGGCCAAATTATTAAAGCGTTAAAAAAAAAAAAAAATAATAAAAGTTGGTAGTTATGCTAACACTCCCCAGGCCTTTCACAAACCCTTTGAAATAGAAAAAACAAAAAAGTTTCGGGCATCCAGGCAATGATTTTGTTGAATCTATAAAAACCTTTACACTGAGAAAGATCTGGCTTTCAAGCTGCATGGAACCCGGAACGACACCTGGCCTAAGTGAAGACAAAATGCTTTTCTGTAGATAGTAACTGTTGTGCCTTCTCAGGTTGCTGAAGCCAATGATTTCTGCAAACTGCCAGGCTACTGGTGCCTTCATGAAGTACTTTAAAATTTAACTGGGAAAGAAAATCATGTACGAATTAGCAAGTTGGCCTTAAGATGTACATTCTGGGCTATCAACTCCATACCAAAGCTATCACCTAATATAAGCCCCTTTCATGCGCTAATCAAACTACATCTTAAAATATATATCCATTGGAACTATACAGTTATTGATGCAATAATCAGTAAATTAAAACCACTTAAACATCTCAAGCAGTTCTCACTGGACAGCAATCAATGAATCTGTGCGTTTCTAGTGGGGTTTTCACTGATCTGTTCCACTGATGCTAGCATCTGTTCCACTGATGCTATTAAAAAAATCCAGTAATGATCTGGAAGTAGGATAAAGTGGTTGTTGACAAAATTTGATAGTGATACACAAACTGATGTAGTTGTAAATTATAAACACTGGATAGTCAGACAGAGCAATCTGGATCATGTCATTTTGGCCCATTCAAACCATGATGCTTGAACAGACCAAACCAAAGATGTTTGAACAGAACAAAAACGCAAAATTCATCATCTAGGAACAAGGAATTCAGGATGTACATTCCAAAATAGGTGACTGGATGTATAAACTGGAGTAACAAGTGGCAGCAGGGCAGCATTGATTAGACTAATACTGAAGTACATGACCCAGTTCTTGGGAGGGGGGCTGTAATAACTTTATTTTTAAAGAAAATGAAAACTTGCAGAGGGAGCAGGAAAAAGCCTGAAAACGTGTGAGGGCTAGAGAAAACAACTTAAGAGTGCTAAACTTGAGAAAGATATATGAACAATTTACCATGACAGCTCCTATGTATCACCTCCTCATACACATGGCTTAGCTTTAGAGTACTGTGAGGTAAGAGCCCACATACGGAGAGTGACCACAGAGCCAACTGATGAACAGTAAAGGCCTACACTTGTTTTAGTCTGCAACAAAGCTGCTCAATTATTCATACCCTTAAAGAGCTAAATCTGACATTTTGGCTTCATGAACCAAATGAATGCTGCAGGACCAGTCTGTGGGTGGGATTCAGGCCTCATGCACTGGGATTGGGGCCCCGTGCCACCCTGCCTGAATCTCTGCACCAGGATCTCGGTCCTGGAGCCCACACCACTCCTGCCTGGCTCTGCATGCTGGATTTGGGGCCCCAACCTGCCTCCACCCAGCCCCACATGCTGGGATCAGGGCCCCATGCTGCCCTACATATCCAATCTAGCATACAGGACCATGCCATGTACCCATGGGGAACCTCACAGGCTGGATGATCTGGCACCAGGGGTTGGATCTGACCCATTGGACATGGGTTGAACACCTCTGCTCTTATCTATCCAAAACCAAAAGTGCAACAAGAATGAATTATTGGGAGCTGAAGACAGATGCTTTCAAGTGACAAATTAGGCAAAGTTTTTAGCAGTGAGGGTAATTTTAAGTAGTAGACCAAACTGTAATGAAGTCAGGGAAGCTTCAGATCAAAATAGGATGCTCTGAGGGGTGCGCTGCTAAAAATTTTCTTGGGCGATACCAATGGCCAATTATTAACCAGCCATAACAGCCAATACTGATTCAATAGCCAATTTACAGGAATGCAGCCGAGCAGCTTGGAGGGCGCCGTCACGGGGCGGGGGGCGGGGGGGGGGGGGGGAAGAAGGAGGGCAGCGGGTGCAGATCAAGGCCCCCACAGTAAAGGAGGGAGTGGGGTAGGGGCAGGTGCTGCCCAGCCAGCGTGGTGAATGCAGCCAAGGCTGGAAGTGGGATGGAGCCATGGGCAGCTTAACAGGGGGCACCTCCCTACAGCTGCACACAGGGGAGCCATGGGAGGCATGTGCCCCCTGATTTTTGCGTGGGGTGAGGGTGGGCTACCTGCTGCAGGCTTGGGGCCAGGTGCTGCGCCAGCTTCTTCCTGGCAGGGGGGTTGGGCTCTGAGCCAGCAGGGGTGGGGCAGGTGGCAATGGCACTGGGAGGGGCAGCTATGGGGAATTTTCAGGTGGCTATAGCCTACCCCATAGCCACCATCCTGCCCATCTCACCCCCACCCACTTGGAGCCCCCCCCAGTCCAGCCCCCACCCCCGCTGCCAGGAAGAGGCCAGCACCCCTGGCTCTGAGCCTGCTCTTGCCCCATGCACAAATCCTGAGGGGCATATGCCCCCCATGCCTCCCCTTTGAATGTGCAGTGGCAGCAAGCTGCACCACCCCTCCCACGCCACCCGTGGCTGTTCTGCTTTTGGCCCCAGAGTTGCATGCACTGCCCTGGCTGGGCAGCGCTTGCCCCTGCACCACTCCCTCCCTCACTGAGGTGGGTGGGGAAGGCCTTGATCTGACCCTCCATGCCCCTTCCCTCCCCCATGCCCCCTTCCCCACACAGATTTACCAGCAGGACACTGCTCTCCAAGCTGCCACACTGCATTCCCAGCCGTATGCATGCTACAGCTTCATGAATGCACGCAGTCGGTGACATTAATCGGCTACACCGGCTAAAAAAAAAAAAAAACAAAAAAAAAACACACACCACAATTTCCGATCACATTAATTTTCCTTTTAACTGGTGCCGATCAGGTATGCAACCAATATATTGGTGTACTTTCAAAAGATACGGTAGAGCCCCATTATCTGGCCCCTGGTACTACCTGTTAGTTTTGAAGTCTACCCACAAGCAGTACATGGGATGCAGAGGGCCCTGCATGCTGCACGTGGCACCCACTGGCACCTACTCCAGCACGTGTCAGATGCAGCGGCGTGTCCCAGAGTGGCCACCACATGCAGTGCAGCCACGGAGGACCCGCTGCATGCAGCAACTAAAGTTACCAAAGGCAGATTGTGCAGATTAACCATCTTTCCATTGCCTCAGATTATGCTGATAGCATATCTGAGATAGACGGAAGCAATAGTCAAAGAGCTTGATGTGCACAAGCTGAGGGCACCAGAATTCTGAAAGACCTGGCATACAGAAGTTACAGGTCTGGTAAGAAGGATTTTTAATAAATCTCTCAACTTAGAGGTGGTACCATCTGACTGAAAAACAAGAAATCAAGAACTCCTAGGGACTGTTCTAGCCACTACTTGCCCCTCCTGTACTTGGATCCAATTGCTGGCACGAGGGTCAGGAAGTAGAAGATGTAGGCTTCAGGTAGATTTTCTAAATGTGTAGCTTGCAGTGAATGTCTGAGTTCTGAACACACTACAGAAAGGGTCAGGATAAGAGGAGGCCAGTTCCCAGGGCTGAAAGGTTAGCAGTGCTTCCTTATGGGGGTGCAGCTAGACTGCTGCCAGGAGAAAAAGCTTAAGTATTTTTGGTATAGATGGTCCATGTACATGAGCTCAAGAGCAGTCTGATGGTCAGCTTAACTAGCAGTGTAGACTTACCCCAAAAGAGCTTGGTTTAGGCTGGCAAATACTGGTGGAGGGGAGAGCTGGTGATGCTAAAGGACAATATTGGCGTACAAACAAGTGGGGATAAACTGGCTGTGAATAATTTCCCACCCCACCCCCCATCTTAAAATCAGGAGAATCTTCCCAACTCCCTAATGAATGAGATTTTGGAGTAGTCTTTCCAACGGGGGTAGTAGCTGGCCTAACAATGCCACCTGGATCCACCCGTTACTCCAATTTATACATCCAGTCACCCATTCTTCAATGGACATCCTGAATTCTTTGTACCTAGATTATGAATTCTGCATTTTGCTACACTCAAACATCTTTGGTTTGAATGGGTCAAAATGACATGATCTCTGGACAGATTGTTCTATCTGACCACCCAATGCTTATAGTTTAAAACTACAGTTTGCATTTCACCAGCAAATTTTGTCTACTTTATCCTACTTCCAGATCATTACTGGATTTTTTAAAAACAACATCAGGTCCAGTATAGATCAGTGGAGACCCCACTAGAAAACACGTACATACATTGATTGTTATCCAGTGAGAACAGCTTTCTGAGATTTTTTTAGTTAGCTGCTTCTTAATTTACTGAGTGTTGCATCAATAACTATAGTTCCCATACGTATACCATACATATAAAAATGCAAATCAGGTTTTACAAGACCCATTTTCCATAAAACAAAAAATCAGTGTCCAAGTCTTGTTAATTAGCATGCAGACAGTGTCAACTGAAAATAGCAACTTTAGCAGAAACCTGACCAGTTTACAAGTATCTCATTGGTGGTTATATATAGGACAGATTACTTGGAGTCTCCTCCACCCCATGTTTTTTGTTTTTTTGTTTTTTTTAATGAAAGTAATTTTATTAAGTGACTGATGCAAAATGAGAACAGCTTGTGTATTACAAGTCAGTTTGTTCAGTATATTGACAGTGTTGTACTTCTGTGGTATGCAAGAAACATAACAAAATAATAAGAACCATTTTCTATACATATTTTAATAGTCTCAGAAGCAGGCATGTGTAGGTTTCCTGAAACTTCTAATAAATTGTCTGAGCATCCTAAAAAAATGGATAACACTCTGATCAAAATCCAGTTTTAAAACAGAACTATAATGTACTTCCAGTATAGCACCACACTGAAGTGAAACGTAATGTTTAAATCCAAAGGAGTAAACATTTGATAAAAATTATTTATAAAGTGTCTCTGATGGTTTCTCTTAGTATGTGTTAGACCTCAAAATATAGTCTTCTGATAAAGTCACATACTTAAGAATAGATGGAGTCTCCTGAATGTCCTAACTCTCTTAAATTTAACTACCAGGCTAATTTAGTTTCTCAATTGTTGATTTACCTGCATGCCAATTTCCTCAAAACATATATATTTTTTCAAGTTGCATATTGTATTTTAGTAAACAGTGTTGTGAATTTTCAGTACATTTGATTTTATAACCATTTTGTGCGTTAAAGGGGTTTGTTCTAGCACAGTAAACTGGTAACACTAGAAATAATTCTTTATCTACAAACAGCAAATTGGCAAAACCAATATCAATATAAGCTTCCTACTGCCTCATTCATAAGATAGTGGGAACCGTGTCTAAATGAATGTGTATGTTCAGTCATCCTGCCATCTGTCTGCACTTCAGAGATGCTATCTATGCACCTGTATGTACAGCACTCCTTGTTAAGGAATCTAATAATTAGCCTTACCTGTCCCCGCATCACAGACATTTGGTTTTCAAAAGTAGCCTTGTCAAATCCTTTATCCGTCTTTACTCAAAGTAAATAATAAAAAGATGAGTTATTTTCAGACTATTTTTAAAAATTACATTTCTTAGGAACTAAGTAACCAATAGTTTTTATCCCAAAAAACATAACTGCACTATAAAAATTTAAGCATATGTTTGAGACCAACTAAAATCAGAAAGTATATTTCAACTACAAAACAGCAAACGTTATTGCTTGGGAAGGCAGACTGACAGTACTTAGACACTTAAAAGGATACTGTCAACATAAAAGCAATTCCAAGTCTTAAGTCTTCTCTGTGGATTTGCAGCCCTGTTTTCAAATATTTCTCTATGTAGAAGAGCCACAGAAAGAAAACTATAGACAGGAAACAGCAAAAGGTAGCTAACCAAAGCAATGCATATGTGCACAAAGTAAAAGATGACAGTTCCCCTATTTTTTCCATTATAATATTAAGGATTACCTCTAATAGCTAATAACATTTCTAATAAAAGTACAAAATTTCTGTAAAAAAATATCACTTTAAGGCTTTACAGGATTATAGCAATGGGCAAGATTACAAGCTAAATACCAGGGGTGTGCAAAGCAAGCAGTATTTGATTTGGATTTGGCCCAATTTGGGGGACAGTGATTCAATTCACCGATTCAGATCACTGTCCAAAAATCGATTTGGCTGAATCTGAAGATTTGATTCTGATTCGGAGAATCAGTGATTCAGCCACAGACACAGATTTAAATGTTTTTGCTATGTACCACAGCGTACAAGGTGAGGCTCGTAAACGACGAGATGCTGGGGCAGATGGAGCAACTTCTGGGTCTGCCACCAAGAGTGTGGGGGACCCCCCCGCCACGCTCCCACTGGATGCTCCATCTGCCCCATCATCTCAGTGTTCACAAGCCGCACCTGGTACCTTGAGGTACATAGAAAAACAAAACAAAACATAAATCTGTCTATTGTTGAATCTCTCCAAACTGAATCGAAGGCTTTGATTCGGGTCTCCTGATTCAATTCAGATTTGGAGATTCGGCCACCAAACTGAGCCAAATCTCCTCCAAATCAAGTCAGTAACCGAAGGTTCACACAGCCCTATTAAACTTGATCTGAGCCTTCAAGAGACAAAGAAGCAATTTCTACCTTTCTACCTTTCCACTCAAGTCTGACCTACAGGGACTTCCTGTAAAGGACAAGGAAACACCCCAGGCTCCACACCCATTAAATTCTCAGCACTAATGTATTACAACAGAAATGCCAAAGATGATACTGGTATTTTGAACATATTGGGGTCAGACAAATACAAAATTACATTAACAAACATGTTTCAGGACCACTGTTCTTCAAATAAATGCATGTATATAATTGCAAGCTGTGTGTTGTACTGAATGGCCCCTCTCCCCTTGGCCCTGGGTCCTCAGGAATATTCAGCGTGTAAGATACAAATTTATGAATTCTAATACTAATGCAAGTTGCCCTTATCAAGATTTTAATTGTATGAGGAATATTGCTAATAAATCAGAGTAAAAGGAGGCCTACATACACATATATACTGCAGTACACAATTTGACATGTTAGGTATCTGTAAATCCATTCTTGAATAGATTCCAGATTTTAAATGTCACTTTGAAGACAAATAAAATAAGATTTAAAATACCTGAAGCTACATTGAATGAAGCACTTTTCCCAAGCTACAGAAATTTATTCGAAGTAAGTATTCACAGGCATCTTAAAGTGATAAATTTATATTGATGCTTACTTAACTTTAGCTGATAAAGGCTATTAAAAGGCTATTTAATAGCATTAAAAGGCTATTAAAGCTCATTTCTAGCCATTTCACTTTTCTTACACAATGATTCAGTGAAAAACATTTATATATCCTCTACTATTTGTATCCTAGCACTGGAGCTAAAGTAGTATCACAGGGAAAAACAGTTGTTTAAGTTTTCCTTCCATGTTCAAGTTAACTGTTAAAAATCACTGGAGTAGCTATTTTATTAGTCAGAGGACTCACCTTAAATAATTCATAAAGATCTTCACAAAGATCCTGTACAAAGTTCATGTCAGAAATGCGAGGGAGAATTAAATCTCTGGTCTCTTGGGAGAAAGGAACTTTTGCTTGAGAAAGCCAAGCCCAATGAAATGGATCTAATTGAAAAAAAAAAAAATTGTTGAATTTCTTGATCATCAATAGGAAGAAATTAGAGGTTCTAGTACTCTCTAATCAAAATAACCTTCAATTAGCTATCACAATTCTAAATCATTTGGTAACTTAACTGCTAGCTGACAGAAGTTATATTCACATGAACCTTATTCCCAATTTGTTTGCTATTGTTACATTCATTGTTTGGCCAGAATTACAAGTTAAAAACGATGGCCACAAAGGCTTCAGCTTTTCATGAAGTACAAAAGAAATTAAAACGTATTTATAGTAATAAATATTTAATTGAAGAAATAAGGGTGGAAAAGTATCATTAAAATACGGAATGCAATATATACCAGTGACTGGCTGCAGGCCTGACTGACTCAATTCAGGTCAGAGGGAGCCAGGTGCTAGGACCCAGCCACTACCACCACATTTGCCTGTCCTTGGCATAGAGAAAGCACCTACAGCTAGCACTTTTCCCCAGGGCTACATGGGAAAGTAACTGATGTCAAAGCCCTGTATCAAAGGCTGGATCAAATGGCCAGCCCAGAGGTTGCCAACCCCTGCCACTGACTGGCAAAGCAGAGACTTTTCTCCATCAATCATAGGTATGCAATTTGTGCATGAGCGATATAGCATCTGCAACAAAATAAGCTTTTCAGATATTTGACTCCTAGGTAGGGGTGCACCAAGAATTTTATTGGCCGATATCAATAGCCGATTATTCATCAGGTATGTCGGCTGATACCGATCCGGTAATTTATTTACAGGAGCACAGCTGGGCAGTATGGGGAGCAGTGCCTTGCAGGTAAGTCTGTGGAGGGGAAGGGGTGTGGGGGAGCCAATTATAGCCCCCATGGTGAGGGAGGGAGTGGGGCAGAGGCAGGGACTAGAGCTGGGTGGGGGTGCTGCCCAGCAAGGGTGGTGATACAGGGTGCCTATGTAGGGCTAGCTGGCAGGCAGCCCCTGCAATGAGGCACCCTACAATCCAGCCAGTTGGGGAGCAGCACATGGAGAACTTTCTTGCAGTAAATGATATTTTCTTGCACTCTATACTACCTTTTTTTCCTGTGGGGGTGTTTTTTGCTACTGGGAAATCCCAGTAGCAAATTTTGCCCCAGCACTGCAAATTAGCAACACTGCACAAAGTTTAAATGTGCAATGTGTGCGGTTTGTGGTACCCCAAACCAAATGTGCCTGCATGTACGGACATAGCCCTGTTCTTCAACTTATTCAGATTTTGCCCCCCACCCCAAGTAGCTTGAATAATTTAAAAAAAAAAAAGATATAATACTAACAAATCTTTTCTTAATGTATTAAGCTGTAAAGTCAACACCTTTATAAAAGCAAAATGTTATGTTCTTGATATAGTAGGGCTTTAGGTTAAAAAGACAGAAGTTCTGAACACCAAAACTAAAGATTTTGAAGTATACCAAGATGAATGTTTAGTTTGACAAGTACTGCATTAATCTTTTCCAACTCCAGCAGAGAGTTCCAAAGCTGCTTACATGAGGAGATTTGTAACCAGTTATACTGAACCAAAAAATTGTAATCCTCTTTAACCTTAGTGTACCTCTACATTTCACTCACAGAATTTACTGCAGCTTAATGACAGATGAGCTAGTTCCAGTCACAGTGGCAGTTTAGCCTCAACTGCATGAAGCTTATTTACCCTACTTCTCAGCAGGGTGAACTGGACCATGCTGAGCCAGTGGTCTATCTTCAGTTACACAATTAGTTCCCTATAAAGCAGTGGTGGTCAGCCTACAGCTGGCAGGCTAGATCTGGCCCATGGAGCCCTATCATCTAGCCTGCAGTGCTCTCCACAGTTCAGAAACTTGACAGCAAGGGAGCAGTAGCAGCTCTGTGAGCCTTGAGTTGGTTTGGGCCTGAGCAGCCCACAGCTGTATCAGGCAGGCAAACCCACAGCTGAACTACCTGCACACCAGCCCCAGACCCCAACCCCATGCTGGAATCACACCATGCCTCTCATCCAGCTTGCAGGGTCAGATAAATTGAGTATCATTTCAGTAACTCTAGCTTGGTGCTCTCAACACTGTATTGGAGGTAGTCACAACTACAGTACTGTGAAACTAAAGGTGCATCTATATTTAGTCTGTTCAGGCTTTTTACTAAAAACTACCTTAACCTCTGCATCACAGAAATGCAATATATGTGCCACTTTCTGAGCCAAGTAGGTAGGCAGCTGCCTCTGTCAGATGCTGCCAGCGCTAGAAGCCAAAAGGTCCAATCCTGATGGCCCCCTCTACTCTTTTTGGCACCCCACCCTACCAATTCCAGGGCTCTTTTGTTGTTAGCCATTTCCCTTCTCCACCTTCCCGCCATCAAGCACCAGCCATGTTTGGGTGTCAAAAGGGAGAAGTAACTAAAGGAGAGAAAAATAAGGAAGGGGGATGGGGGGAGGAAGTTAAAAGAGGTCGGGGTGGGGGGAGAGAACAACAATAATTCAGAAACATAATATAATCAATAAAAGTTGACAGCTGCCTACAGCACCTGGGATTCCCAGGTGAGTTTTGCCAGGCCCAGTGCTATTTAGCTTCCAAGATTGAAGTAGGCACCACAAGCACCAAGCAGGGGGAAGAAAAAGGGAGGCGGGGGTTAACAACTTAACTTTGAGTTTAAAAACTGAGTTTAAAGCTTTGGAGTTTTAACAACTTAAAGCTGTTGAAGAGGAGAAAAAAAAAATGACTACAGTGAAACGGTCTTCAAGAACTAATCTAAGAATGCCAATTTAATAGTTACTTTTATTTTTAATAGTTAAAAATAAAACAGATTAAAGAACATAATACTCACATGCTCTCCACTCATCAGGATGTTTAAAGGGAAAAGCTAAACCATTGTCAATTGCAGCAATTTTAATAATAGATTCTTTACTAGTAGTCCAATGGATATCCTGGGGGGAAGTATTTTCAAATTAGTAATGATTTACACACACAAAAATATTTTAAAAATGCATTAAGAGTTTTAAAATAGAGTTGTGTTAGTGACCCACTACAGTGCCTAATTAGTGACAACACTATGGTTTTACTCTTTACAGAGTCTAAACATTATGTGAAAGTACCCAAAAATCAAGCCAGAACGTAGGCAGTTAAGGTTTGCCTACACTTTCCTGTAAATGTGTCACCAAAATAGACACATCAAGACAACCAGAAGACCTAATGTAAATATAAAAGCAAAACTGCACCCAAAATAGAGGAACAGAGTATAATGGACCCAAGGGACTGTGTTTTTATACAAGTGGACAACTATTATTATAAAACGTGTGCTGAAAAACCTTCCTATTTATTAATATAAAGGTAATCCCCACTGTTATAATCAAAACAATCAAATTAAATTCAATCCTAGAGGCATACCTATACATTTGTTCTGAATTACTGCAATATCAGAATCAGATTCCTAGATAAGGAATACCATACAACAAATTACTTCAGCCTGTAAAAAAGCTCAAAATTATGCCTTGACATTAATTTTTGAAAACATAGTTTTTCCTTACCTTATCCGATAGGTCAATTCCATCAGCTTCTTTTTCATATCTAACTAACCAGTTATCATTGCCCCTGTCTTTAAAAGGGAGAGTATATATGTGATATTTGTAAAACAATTTTTCAAAATAGTATATAACAATTTCAATTAAACTGAAAATATTTGCTAAGAGATCCAACAAAAAATATCACCTAAATACGTTTCCAACATGAAATCTCATTTAGATTCTGTAGAATTTGTGGTATTAGACCATAAAATGGGATTGGAAAGATGATTAAAAAGTTTTTATGAAACTTTTTCCCATTTTGAATTGAACTGTGTATTCCTGGCTTGCATTCCCCCTAACCAGCTGAGCATACTGCACAATATCAAGGAGGACAGCAGAAATCACTTTGACCTATATAGTCAGAACCAACTGCATGTATGGGTTCTCTGTCAGTGGAAAACTGTTGTACCGGTGGCAGGATCAACCATAGATATTTAAAAATGAATCCCATTTGAAAACTTCGGCTAACCACCCAAAAAGGGGAAAATGACTCGTGCAAAATATCTGTGAAATAGGTAAATAAGGAAGTCATCTTCAATTCTGAAAAAACTGTTGCTTCTTCTTTCATAGGGTCTGCTGGGTAGAAAAGGAACTGTGTTGCTACAAAAGGCTGTTGTTGGGCAAAAGTGGTCTTCTAGAGACTTGGAGGAGTATCCAGACACTGAATCTTTTTGTTGTTCTACAATAATTAAGTGGATGCTTTTTTTTTTTTTAAAAAAAAAAAAACAAACATACTTTAAACATAGTCCTCTAATGAGTCCATAAACAGTAAGGTTTGGAGGTACTAGAGAGTTTAGCTACTGACTAGGTTAGCAGACTATAGTAGAGGCTCACAAGCACTAGAGTCTTATCCTAAAACATTCTACCCTCAGTCTGCTTCTCCCCTTTTGAGTGTGCTTCATCTGTATAGACACTGAAGACAGGAAAGGAAAAAGGAAACTACAGAAAGAGGGTATGAAAAAGACCAACAGTAAAGGAGGGGACATCTACGTTGATAGACTTTTGTACTCAATAAGGAAACTGACCCTCCTACATATTCAAGTACAGGGCTACACAGAAGCACAGTAGGAGTCATGGGAGGCCATATTTCCCAGCTCTCTTTCAGTGCCTGACAATACTGAACACCAGTTCTTTAGCAAAAAGTACACTTAGGCTGCTTTATACTTCCACTCAATAGAAGTATCTGACAACAATGGCTTCTCTTTCAAAAATCCAGTATCCTTCGGACCTTAGAATATGAGAAGTAGAACGTGAAGGCACGGGTTCTGCCAGACATCAGATTTCCCTTAATGACTTCAGAAGTGAAGCAAGACAACAGCACTCATTAAAACAAAAACCCACACTTCATCTCTTAACTTATGTTTGACTTAATACATATTGCTCTTACCTCTCAATAGTTTTTCCAAAAAGGAAAAAATGAAACAAAAAAATAAATTGCTTATGTAGCTACTGTGATGCTTAATAAGTTTTAAAGACTGCTGAAGCTAAAATACTTCACATGCTCACATAAAAAAATTCTAGCCTGCAGTCTTTGGAAAAGCAAACAAAACATTTAGAAGAAGGTTACATTCAATCAGCTCTACTTATTATTTCTGTCTCAAGCAAATAGATATAAAGTAAGTGATAGTCTGATAAGTACCTGTATTTCTGATGACATAATCCAAGGTAACCAATCTCTCAAACTGTGACTGAAATTGTTTCCTAGTATTCTCAGGTAAAGGATCAGTTTCAAATTTCCTGAGCCAGTACTCAGCTTCCTTATATCCCTCAACAAACAGTTGGAAGGAGCCAACCTGAAATTTCAAAAACCTGATTTAGAGAATATTCTCAAGTAGATTAAGTTTAAAAGTGAACTGAAAAAGCTGATGAGATCTTTATAAGTTCTGAACTCAAGAATTAAACACATTGCTTCCTGCAGACAGCTATAAAAACTAGGTTTTTTTTCTAGAAAGTTCAGAGTAATTACCACGCTCCAGCAGATTCAATTAATTGAGTCTGCTCCGACACGCTGTAGTTACAGTACACCAGAACAGCCTCCCTGCACATGTATAGGAGCCCACTGAGTCTGGAGAAGAAAACAAAAAACAAAAAAAACCCACACCTGGGAGGGCTCTATATGTGGGGGAGAAGCACAGAGAAAGTTTGAAAGGATGAAAGACTTTACTTTGTTTGAGAAAAGGCTGCACTTACAAACCCATATGTGGGTTCATATGATTCTTCCAGGGGGAGCCTGCAAAACATTTATCCTATGGACAGAAGTTCTTGGGCACCTGCATGTTGCAGCTGAGTCATAAGTCTGTGCTTTTGCTTGACTTACAAAAGAACACTGCAGGAAGATTTGGTGAATGCAAGAAAAGAATGTTGTTCTTATGGGATTTTGCTTAGAAAGGCAGGAGACAGTAAAAGAAGGAACACATGGCGGGACATAAAATAAGGAATCAAAATAAAGAAAATAATGATTGAAAGAAAGATTGAAAAGCTTGGGGCAGATATAAGAGGGTACAACAAGAAAGAGAGGCAGAGGAAGAACAGCACAGTATAAAAAAAGATATTGAGAGAAGACAGACAAGGCAGAGAAAGGTAACTTATAGGAAGGAAAAGGGCATAAGCAAAGAACAAATGTAAAAAGAGACGATACATTTCTCCCTTAAAAGGAAGTGTTCTTCCTTAACAGAAAAATATAGATGTACAATGATGTAATATAGCTATTAAAAAAAAATTATCAACAAATGGGATAAATTTTGCCACTTGAACCAAAGTTTGTATACAGTTACCCCTTTCACTTGCTGTTGGTCTTCTGATTGAACAGATCTTGAGGCAGTGAAGTTACTTACAAATGCCCTGGCTTTGATCCAGTGTGCACAGACACAGGCAGTAAAAATCAACAAACTCTGACAAATCATCTTAGAAGAGCTTACCTTAGGAGGTAATCCAATCCGATGAAATTTTTTAGCAACTTTTGGCACTTTTTCTAAAGCATATTTTTTGCCTCTTGATTTTGCACGATCTATTGCATTGTAGTTAAAAGTCTCACTGACAAGCCAGACGACCTTAAAATACAAAGTTAAAAGCTTGGGACTGCCTTTTATTTTGATTTTAATTATAGATGTATAATAAAGTACATTACCAATTGCTATAGATAAGTCAAGACAACAGAATGCTTCCTGAACCCACACACTGAATGGGGTGAATACACATACAATATTGTGGCCAAACATGTAAATGCACACTGGACAGAATGTTCTAAATTAATTATTCTTACATGGATCCCTGCTTGCCAGTGTGCAATAATTTTGTATTACTATTACATACAAGAATCTATGTTGGGTTGACAAAGTCAGACATCTGGAAGTTAGACAATGCCAGAATTAAGACTACTAAAGCAGCCCTGATTGTCCTTTTGGCTCATTAGTCTTCAATTTCATGATAAATACTATTCCTTCCCATAGATCCCCGAGTCTCATTTACTGCATAGGTTGTGGAACAAACTAGGAACTAATCAAGCCATGAATGAGAATGTTTGGCTGCAGAACTCTTACCTCCAGTAGTCTGACATACTGCAGTGAATGACAGGACTGCACTAAAAACATGACACTATGCCTAAAGAAGCTGAATGCTGCACTGGATAATTGGATATTATCACTATCTCTGCTTCAGAAATCCTATACGATTCCAAAGTCATCACTTAGACAACATACATAAGTTCAGTTTCTACCAGGAGAACTGCCACTCTCCCAGTAGAAAACAAAAAAGTGTTCAAGAGCAAAAAATGGCAGCTCAGAGAAAAACCCAGGAACAACTAGGGTTAAAATAGCTTCTGGGAGAGTTTCTTCAGGGAAGTAATGTCTGCACACTTTCCCCTGCCTTAACTTCTGAAGACCAGGAGGAATGGAGCCAGAGGAAATGCTCCCATGACTGCCTGAGATGAGGTCACCACAATCTGGAGGTGTGGTGAGCAGCTGCTCCCCATCTCCCATCTGCTGGAGGGGAGGGGAAGAGCTGCCCCAGCTCTCTCACACAGGAGTTGCCAATGTGAGAAGCAGGCAGGGGCTTTGCGCCAAGCCACTCCCTCTGCTTGGCTCCCAGAGTACAGAGAACAAGACTATTTTCCTGCCAGGGACAACAGGGAGCATTGCCACCGTGGGAGAATGCCACTCTCCTGCTAATCAGCTGCTTGGAGGCAGTCTCACGGGGCTGGAATCCTCCCAGGGGTATCTGCAGCATCTGGTGTATTTCAGCAGCTGCCAAATTCCAGTTGACAGCCTGCCATGCCCCCTTTCCAGGCAGAGGAAAGAACTGGCTGTCAATTAATGGACTATCATATGAGCAGAGCTGGCTTACAAAGCAGCTTTCTAATGCCTCCTGCCTGGAGAGCTTGTCTGTGAAGCTCTCCAGCAAGGGGGTCAGATTATTTATACAATAATACCTTCAATGTACACTTTAGTTTGCTATTTCATTTACACATGGCATTTTAAAATATATATACACTTCATACAAAGGAACCACGTAAAACAGTCAGTTTACTAACTGTTGTACAGTGACTATTCTTAACAGCAAATACAGAGTAAAGTGTTTCTCTACCATGTAGATAAAAGAAAAATCTGTTAAATTCAGCCCAACTCCTGGGCTATTTTTCTGTTAGAAGAAATGAGCATCTGCACACAGTCCTAAACCAAGCTGTTAAGCATCAGCCACTACTTGTGTGCTTTTCATTTTGTAGGCACTGATTAAAATTCATAGGGTAGGAATGCTGAATTGCCACAAAGGAGAACATTTAAATTCTTTTATCCTTTCCGATTTTCTAGATGTCTTATTTTTATTGTTCTATTCTTATCTATGTATTTTTTAAATGTGGTGGCCAGAATTGGACCCAGGTGAGACTTCAGGTGAGTGCCCCACATGAGACTTCACCAACAATGAATGCTAGTGTTTTCAAGTACTAACACTGCTGTGAGGACCTTTGAAAAATGGATGAAGTAAATATTAATTTTGTAATCAATGCAGGGTCTGTATGGCATGTATTAAGTAATGGTTCATGGACAACGTCAGTTACGACATTTCCTAACTTGTCAGTGCTTGATTTCATAATCTTAATGCTTTTAACAGTTTTTTTAGTACCACTTATCTGCAGCTGAAAAAGGCAATTCAGATAGGTGAAATCTCTCAGAAATCATACTGATCACTCATACTGAGACATAAGAAGTACATGGACCTTTATACCAATATCACCACTGAAACTCTGGAGTACTTTTACCAATAGTAGGTCACCATCTCTTAAGTACGACTAGAGGGGGTGAGATGTGCACTAGATTGCAGTTGTTTGCTGAAAGCAAAGGAATGCAGAGAGAGTTTCCGGAGGGGAACATGAGTTAGTGCCACTGTGCCCCCAGCATCCTCCCTCTCCCAAGTTGTTATTATTTAACCCTGTTACAATGGCTCAAATAATTCACACTCACTATTCTTATCCCAATACCGATTCATTTTTTCCCCATTTGGGATAGAACAAATACAATCAGTTTAATTCCAGACTGCATGTATTTTGCATCTCTGGGTACATCTACACATGTCCCTATGGCACTGTTGTTACTGTGCCATGTGCACGGTTATTTTTAGCCACTACATCACCACAGTGACACACTATACTGAGGGAGCACATCACTCACTATGGTGACGTAGCTGCAGCATCATGGTTTTTGCCCACAGATGCTACACTGCTGTAGCACATTGCTATGGTGATGTAGCAGCATATGTAGACACGTCCTCTAAGTGCTAGCATGCTAGGTAGTATAAATTTTACCTTAGTTTTTGGTACAACTCCTAGTCCCAACTTGTTATCCACAAGAGAGGCACCAGCTTCTGAAAGGTATCCCTGATTAGGAACAAGACAGCCTCTGCCAAAGCAGCAAGGACAACAAATCTTGTGAAAGTATTTGGTCCATTTTGGATTCAAATGACCATAAGGCTCTTCAGATTTTGGTTTGAATACTCCAATAGTTTTCTATGGAAAAAATGCAAAATTTAAGTCATATGCAGAAAATAATACCAAGTGCAAGAATTTTTCAAGTTGACATGGGAAATTCAGTTTCAAATTTAAAGCAGTTTGCTATCAGTAAATATAGTCTGCTTTACAGCTATTTATTTTAGCCTAAACAATTACATTTCTCATCTTCATTCATAAATTACAGAAACAAATGGCTTGTTTAGAAATGCCATGGATTGAAAGTAAAACTCTTGATCATAGAAGTTTGGGATTTTATTTACATTAAAAAGGGACTGTTGTTTTATAATCTAAATGAAGTTAAGAGTATTATCAGCTGTCTCACGCAGCTGTTAAAAAACCCATGCATCTTTCCTCTCAGTTTGATAGTTCTAGTCAGATTTTTTTTTATACACACCATCATCTCCCCATTAATTTAATGTGTTAAAAACATATATGCAACTATACCAAGAAAAAGGGCAAAATGTGCTAAATACCTACCTAACAGATGTGGGGATTTTTTTAGGTAATATATTTTATTGACCCAACTGCATAGTATATTAGTCTTTTATAGACATGTTGGATATTGTTTTTGGCTACAGTAAGCTTCACATTAAGATCAGTGAGTTTTTTTAAATTTGGTTACATCTCTAATAAGCTGCTGTACATCTCTTGTACAGATGCTTCAGATTCAGTTGCTGAAAATTTGGCAGTGCCTCCAACTGCCAATTCATTCATTTTGAAGACACAAAAAGCTTAGAATGATGTACCTATTATATAAACTGTAAGATATCTTTTAACAGTAAATGTAAAAGTAAACAAACAGTCTGACATTATTTCTAAATTTCAGGAAATCTGTAAGTATGTTCATTAGGGACAATTTTTAACTCCGCTACATAAAGCAACATTGAGCACTAAAAAAACAAAACAAAACTGAAATGAACATAGATACTAACTTATATGAATTATGCGCCTAATGCCAATATTTCCTCAGAGCATGTTTCAACCAACAGCTTTCTGACCATCTTTTGGTAAACTTAAAGTAGGCGTTCAACTCTAGCACCCACCTCCCCCATGTAGCAGAGCTGTTCTTAATCAAAAATGGATAAGCTTCCCGAGGGACAAATGCATCTTCCCTTAGCATTGCTGGGCCTGATCTTTTAATTCAAAATAGATTTTCACCGAGACTCTTACCAGACAAATCAGCTGGTGATTTACAGATGTATTTGTGATTTATACAACACTACTTATTTTCAAAGCAAAAGGGCCTACTAGATACTAAAAATGTCTATTGGATCTCTAGAAGAGACTAGGAGAGGAAATTTACAGGCTCTGGGGAAAAAAAGGTGGAACACTACAAGAGGATATGTTAAACTTGCAAAGAAAATAGTTCAAGTTTCCATTTACCTGTAAAAACTTTGAATTATTCCTTTAAACTGTCTACCAACCAGACTCCCTCAAATACTCCCTCAAAGTAGGGGGAGGTGGGGAAGAGGACAGAGGTATTTGGTTTGTTTCATAGTAGCTAGGGTCAGGAGGGACCTGAACAGATCCCTGACCCCCTGCCACAGGCAGGAATGAATGCTGGGTTCACAAGACCCCAGACAGGTGATCATCCAACTTCCTCTTGAATTTGCCCAAGGGAGGGGCAAAGACCACTTCCCTGGGAAGTTGGTTCCAGATTTTGGCCACCCTAACTGTAAAACATTGCCTTCTGATCTCTAACCTAAACCTATTCTCCATCAGCTTATTACCATTGTTCCTTGTCACCCCAGGTGGTGCTGGGGAGAAAAGGGCTCCGCCTATTTGCTGTTGATCTCCCCATGTGAGTTTGTAGGCAGCCACCAGGTCCCCCCTCAGCCTCCTCCAGCACCAGGTCAGATGTGCTAGTGCCGCCTTCTTCAAACTGTGACAATGTGTCTTTGAAAATAGAGACCTTCAGAAATCAACAAAGGTCCTGATTTACAAAGCTGTTGTGCTGGCCACACTTCTACTGCAGTGAAACCTGGACCATCTACCAACTCCACGTCAAGACTCTCAAGAGCTTTCACCAGTGGTGCGTGTGTCAAATCCTGGGGATCAAATGGGAGGACTGCTGGACCAGTGCGAGCATCCTCCATGAAGCTGCATCCACCAGAATTGAAACCTTGCTCTTGAGAAATCAACTCTGATGGACAGGCCACTGTGACTGGATGTCCAAAAATTGCCTCCCTCACCAGATTCTCTTTTCCCAGCTCTCCATTGGCCAATGCTCAAAGGGCAGTCAAAGGAAATGGTACAAAGATACACTCAAGGTCTCCCTCAAGGACAGAAGCATTGACACCAACGGCTGGGAGGAGCAAGCTGCTGACCATATGGTGTGGCGCCACCTGGTCCACCAAGGCGTGCACCACTTTGAGGCCCAACAACTCGATACCAAGGCGGAACGGCGGCGATGGAGGAAGCAGAAGGAGGCCAACCCAGGGCTGCAAATCCCACTTCCCCACCAACAACATGCCCCCATTGCCAAAGAATGTATATATCCAGAATCAGGCTCCTCAGTCACCTGAGGACCCATCAAGCCCGGCTCCGAGAAACTGCCGATGACAATCTCATGTTATGGAACAGTATAGTATGTGACCCCAGTGTCTTAGACTGTGTGTATCCATTGATAGATGGGACCTCTTTCCCCTATGGTACAGCATCCCTCTCACATATTGCAGTCTACCTGGGTCACTGTGCTTAAGTCTTGCTGGGATGATGTACTCTCTCTCAGATACTATTGGGTTCCTGTTCCATGCATTGTACTCGGCTAACAGTTTGGAGATGGAGCTCAGTTCTGTAACCTGCTCCTCTCTGTGCTATGGAGCTTCAGTTCATTAATGCAACAATGTCACCCCTTCGCCCAAGAAGTATTCTGACCTCTACGTTTTGGATGCCTGCCTGACTCTGTATGCCATTTCTGTCCAGTAATCATGCACATTATTCAACAGAATTGAGCACTGGAATGAGAAAGGAGGAGGGTGTTGGCTTAGAAATGATATTTAAAGGTCTGTTTTTCTTGGGGGGGAGGGGGGGATTGACTTATAGGTATAGATATATATATTATAAGGGTTTAAGATGGGTTTGTTTGTATAAAGACTGAACTTTGCTTTGGAGGACTGGCTGAGGAGGTCCTCATGGAGCAGAGCCTCCTGAGACAAAGTCAGCAGGCTAAGTGATTCACACACATCCCTGTAAATAGAATTGAGCACTGGAATGAGAAAGGAGGAGGGTGTTGGCTTAGAAATGATATTTAAAGGTCTGTTTTTCTTGGGGGGGAGGGGGGGATTGACTTATAGGTATAGATATATATATTATAAGGGTTTAAGATGGGTTTGTTTGTATAAAGACTGAACTTTGCTTTGGAGGACTGGCTGAGGAGGTCCTCATGGAGCAGAGCCTCCTGAGACAAAGTCAGCAGGCTAAGTGATTCACACACATCCCTGTAAATTAAAAAAAAAAAAAAAGCTATATATAGCCTTGTCCTGAAGTCATTAACAAATGTATTTCTTTCATAGGACTGTTAGCTACAAAAAATGGATAAATTTGACAATCAGAAACACAGCCAATTGTATTTTAAGCTGCCACTTACTGGTATTTCTAAGCAGCCTAGATGGAAAACACCAGTTGCAAAACTAGCTTAAATTTCTTCATACCCTATAATTTTCTTTAGAAATTACATCATAAAATGTAGATTTGCACTACTTAGAAAAATAAGGGCAATTGCTTGATTACAGGACTGGACATGTCCTGCTCTAAGTAACATCACAAAACAAACAACACTAATTATAACCTGCATAAGCAAATCCAGGCAGAGTAGGATAATGATGGATTATTTTGTATATTACCATAGGCCATGTCAGAAGGCAAAAGAAACCTGTGAAATCAGCTACACAGTGGTGTACTTCTGAAACAGCAGTAGCAGTGACACTCAGCCTGCCAGTATGTACATATACAGCAGTTTCCCATGGGAATATTGCCTACAGTAGATCAACTCCTGCACTGAAGTTTTAAAAAATGTGTTTGTGAAAAGTCCTAGCAGATATACATTAAAAAAAAAAAAACAAAACTATATTGACTAGCCCTAATTCAGTTCAAGTTTCAATCAGATTTTACTATTTATCCATGTAGCAGTAACTTTTCAAATGGTATCTCTCTATGCTACTGTTCTCCTGTGTACTGTAAAAAAAAAAAATCCTTACAGCGGGTAGCAGTAAGTTTGAATGTGAAAATGTACAACGTGTCAAAGGTCAGAAAGAAAAGTAAAATTACAACGCCAAAACCACTCTGTCCAACAGAGTTTTTAACTAAATTATAAACAATTAACGTTTGTTTAATTCAATATGCCACCAGATTAATATACTGTAAACAGTACACAGCATTTCATCTTGCAGAGGTTTTACTCTGACATTCTTTTTCCTGGAAGTTTCAGGTTATTTCTCTGTAGGATGAACTGGATGCCTACATGCAACACTGATCTGTTAATGTTAATCTAACCACCTTTTTTTTTTTTTTTAAGTACTGCAGAGGATTAACCAGTGTGTACCTGCCTTACAAGCAGCTACCACCACTTGCTGTATGCCTGTTGCTACATGTGTCCACTCTGCTGAGGTAGTACAGGACTGGCCAACAGATTTGGGCATGTGCATATACCCTGTGGCACAGGTAGCCTCTGTGTATGCCAAGCAGCAGACCAGGGAGGGAGCAAGCAGCCGTGGCAGATAGCATTGGGAGCAGAAAACAGAGCAGCAGATTGGGCAGGGAGCACAGGGCAGGAAACAGAAAGCATGGCAGCTGATCAGGCAGAAAAAGGAGGATCAAAAGGGAGGGCATGGAGCTAATTGTGACATGCCTGCCAAAAAAGTTGCCCCCCTACTGTGGTAGTACATGCAATAGCCTCACTCTCCCCAGAGTAACTGAAACCTGATAAATACAGATTTTGGCAAGTCAGCAACAGTTTGATGCAAACTCAGATATCACTTTGAATCGCCTGACTGTCAAATGTGTTTTTGTAACCAACTGAACTTTTAGCATGGACAAAGCCAAAACAGTTTGTTAAAACACTTGAGCGAAAACAAGAAGGCAGCACTAGTTGATTAGTAGGACTAGGGGACCACTGCTTATTTGAATTGTGCTTATTCCACTCGTGCTTTTCATTGTGAATGTATAATGCCAAAATTCTTAGGTTGTAAGTACTGCATAAATATAATACTATTGCAACAAAATGTATATTGCACTGATTTGTTTTGAAAATTGGAATTACTAGCTTTATAATAAGAAAAAATAAAAACCTAAAAAATACTAGACTTAAAGAGAATACAAACAGGTCAACTAACATTATCAATCTAGCAGCAACAGCTCAGAACATTTTTTGATGATCTAGAAACCAAATGTCCTTCTCATATCCCCAGACAGTGGTGCTACATTTGGAAGTTCTACCCATACAAGGAAAACAGCTGAACACAGTCTACCAAATGCATTCTTTGCCATTTATTTTTTTTTTAAAGGGACAAATAAGACCATCCAGACGACCCACGTACAAGAATACCACATAAACACTATTGGGGCGTTTTGGCTGTAGCCATGTTGTCTAAGGACATAGAGAGACAAGGTTCTTTGGGTAAATGTGATATCTTTTATTAAACCAACTAAATATTATAGTTTCCTTCCTCTGGATAGCACAAAGTGGATATCTAAATTTAGATTACTCAAGAAATCTTTGTCCCCTATTGTCCTACAAATCAGCTTAAGCCACTTCTTTACTGATCTTTGGAAAGTTACTGT
>NW_005842119.1:1826947-1829630 GCF_000455745.1 Alligator sinensis | reverse complement strand
GGAAAGAGCTGGTTCAAGGATTATCACAGCAATTCTCAATTAGTGTGCTCTGAGATCCCTATAAGGGTGCTGTGAAGCGTCACAAAACATGAACACTGTTTGGTGTGCGAACACCTACCCGTGATTCACAAGATAAGCCCCGAGATGCCAAACAGCAGTCCAGTGTCAAAAACATTCTGACCTTCTATGGTCCAAGTTCTCTGCAACAGGACTATTTTATTATAATTATCCGCAGTCAAGAAATGAACAAAAAAGAAAATGCCAGCTTCTAGAAGGGGCCTGGAGTCTAACAAGATTGAGAACCATTAGATCATTCTCTTTCCATCTATTAACAGGGGCTTCTTGGACTACGCAATACAAAGGATTTGCTTTCTTACCCACTGCTTCATACCAGCTGAGTTCAAAAGTTCTTTGCTTTTTTGTACTATTCTGAGAAATCAGGCTTTAACTTAAGTGTGCAATGAAGTTGCACTGATGACAGGTAGTGAACTATGTAACTACGATTAGATTGTAGTCAAAGTGGTATTAATGTACCCTGTGAATAGCATGCATTTTATCAGCCTACATGTCAATGGCCTAACATGCCACAACAACAACTCTAGCCTCATTCACATTTCTCTCTGTTTGTGCCCGAAAGCTTGCAAAGAACATTTTTTCCAACTATTTAGTTGGTTTAATAAAAGGCATCACATCTCCCCAAAAAACCTTGTCTGCCAAAGTTTGAGCAAAGCACCAGTGTTGCTCAATTTTACAGAATTCTTCAGGTTGGACCTGCAGCTTAATGTTTGGAGTCTGCTACCATGTCACTCTCCATATTGGTTCTACTGACTAGACAAATTACCTAACGATTATGGGCTCCTAACTTCTAAAACTCCAGAAAACTGAATATTCAGAATCAGGGTATCATTATCTGTTCTGTATAATACAATGCCCAATGCATAGGAGTTTAATAAAAATATTTTGAACAGCAATCCAAGTACCTTTCTCATTCACAACAGTAAGTTACGTTAGAGATTGTTTTTCAGCAATTCTCCCCCAGTTCTACAATCAGATTTGGCTTGTATATCGCTACCATTACCTACCCATTAAATATTTTAGCACAGACGTGATCCACTGAAAAAAGCACGATGGCAGTTTTAACACAGTGCCTTACAGTTTCACTTCCGGAAACACAAAGAAAGTAAAACAGATATTTTCAGCTTACCAATAGTAAAAGGAAGACGACTTGCCTGGCAACACATTACCAAGACTATGATGCAACTCCAACAAGCTAAAACGCTTGGAAAGCACAGAACAAGAAACTGAACACTTATCTGATTGCTTCTTTCCCAACACAAGAAGAGGATTTATTTATTCACCCTACCCACAGGAAAGGAGAAAGCAACTCACTGAACCAGATTGATGTGGGGTGGTGTAACACCCCATTGCTTGTTTGAAACTGGATTTGAAAGCAGCTGGGGGGGAGGGTGTAGAGAAAAGGAAAATGAACTCTAACCTTAGATACTGAGTAAGAGTAAAATAAAATATCCTGCAGGACCTGTAACTATGAAATAGAAAGTAGAAGTCTTCCCAAAAAGATGTTGCAAAAAAGGGGAAAGTATAAATAAAAGTAGATTAAAATAAATGTAAAATTAATGCTTCCAGCCTATCAATTAAAAAAAAAAAAAAAAAATCACTACTGGAATCATGAATTTAAAACCAAAGTGCCTGACAGAAATAATATCCTCAATGTACAATACAGTTTGTTCTTTCATTTTGCCTCAAATTTTATATATACAATTCATACACAGGAACCACGTAAAAAATAGTAAATTTATAAAAACCTGTTGTACAGTGGCTATTCTAAACAGCAAAACAGGGTATATCATCTCTCTCTACCACATGGATTAAAAAACCAGTTAAATTCAAACCAACTATAAATAGTGACATGAAAATAATCATAATAAAGCGGATTGTCTACAGAAGAAGGGGTCGGACTCGATCTATTGAGGTCCCTTCCGACCCTAACATCTATGAAAGAAATAGCACCAAGGTTAACCACCACTCCCGCCTTTATCTCCACATCAAGCCAAACAGCAGCATTTCTAGGTACCCAAGGTAAAAAATCCATCTACAGAATAGATTTTTACTGGGTCTTTCCAATAGGGAGCAGATAAAGCAACTATCCTCAAAGCTTGAAAACAAAAAATCTATTTTCATCAGAAAATGCCGTTCCTAGTATACTTAAATATAACATCTAAGGTTCATGTAACCAAAAGAAACAAAAGATATTTACTACTACCAAGTCCATTCTTATTTGTCTTTCTGTAGCAACATGGGGCATCAATTACAAACGCAGGCATGCTTGAGTTTTGTATTATATAAATAGAAAACGTGGAAACTTTGGTGAGTAAAGTTAGGCCCCTTTGTGGCTAGAGCACTTCATCCCACCATGTGCAAAAGTCCTGTCTTCCAACTATACCTATATTTTCAGTTTTGTGAAAGTGTGAAGTAACCCGGAAAGAAATGCTAATTACCTGGCTTAAATTCCAACGTACATCATTTCGAGGAAAAGTGTGAGAAAGACATTCAAAAATAAGCAGGGGGGACTACTGCCACTGCTGGCCTGCTGAGCAACCCTTGCAAAGCCAGCAGGCCAAGGCACTTAAGGGAGCCAACCCCTGCCCCAGCCCTGGTACCATCT
>NW_005842119.1:1826210-1826916 GCF_000455745.1 Alligator sinensis | reverse complement strand
CCATCTGTGGGAAAGGAAAGCCCCCCCGCCTGCCTGTACACAAATGCCAGGAGCTTGGGGAATAAGCAGGAGGAACTCGTCCTCCTGCTTAATGCAAATAATTACAATATCATAGGGATAATGGAGACCTGGTGGGACTCGACCCATGACTGGACCAAGGGTATAGCTGGCTATACCTTGTACAGGAGAGATCGAGTAGATAAAAGGGGCAGGGGTGTAGCTCTCTATGTTAAGGAAAGCTATGCATCCCTGAAAGCTGATGTTGGCGACCAGGGTGGATGACTGAAGACTTTCTGGGTTAAAATCTGTGGGGAACACGGCACAACGGTGGGAGTCTATTACAGACAGACCTCCCACCCAAAGGTCAAGAGCTTGACCAGGAATTTGCCCGGGGAACTGGCTGAGGCCGCATGCTCCAGGACCATGGCTGTCATGGGGGACTTCAACTACCCAGACATCTCGTGGGAGGGTCACTCAGCAAAATCCGAGCAGTAGCAAAGCTTCCTACCATGCGTGGATGACCTCTACCTGACTCAAGAAGTCTATGGGACAACGAGAGGTAAAGCGCTGCTCAACCTGGTACTGGCTACTGGGGATGACCTAATCGGTGACCTAGTGATCGATGGGAGGCTGGGTGACAGCGACCACGAGCTGATCACCTTCACCATCCGCTGTAAAGCTGGCAAGTCAGTCAGCAACACGGAAG
>NW_005842119.1:1814440-1825924 GCF_000455745.1 Alligator sinensis | reverse complement strand
CTCTCCAGTCTCTCAGTCCTGATCCTCAAAGGAAACTTACAAAACACTTCCCAGAGATGAGCCTATGAACTCCACTACATCTCATACTCTCGTGGAGAGCCAGAGGAAAAGCAAGGGCAACATTGGACCCCTGCTAAACCAGAAGGGAGAACTGATGACCAACGCCCAGGAAAAAGCCAATCTATTAAATGGATACTTTGCGCTGGTCTTTCATCAGTCCCATGGGGTGCCCATGCCCACTACAAGGACAGGGCAGTCCGGGTGAGGGAGATCCCTTGCCCTCCATCAACGCTGACCTCGTGAAGGAAAACCTCAAGAGGCTGGATACCTTCAAGTCAGCTGGCCCTGACAATCTACACCCCAGGATACTCAAGGAGATGGCGAGCATCATAACCCAGCCTCTGGTACAGATCTTTGAGAACTCCTGGCGCTCTGGTGTAGTGCCCGAAGACTGGAAGAAGGCCAATGTGGTGCCCATCTTCAAGAAAGGGAGGAAAGTGGATCCAGCAAGCTACAGGCCCATCAGGCTGACTTCTATCTTGGGGAAGATCTTAGAAAAGTTTATGAAAGAGGCCATCCTTAATGGACTGGCCGACACCAACATCCTGAGGGATAGCCAGCATTGGTCAAGCAAGACCTACCCGCAACACACCCATCTCATTTCCTTTTACGACCAAGTGACCTATCACCTGGACAAGGGAGAAGCGATTGATGGCATATATCTTGACTTCAAAAAAGCCTTCAATCTGGTATCCCATGATCACCTCTTGACGAAACTGGCCAATTGTGGCCTTGGGTCCACCACGATCCGCTGGATGGGAAATTGGCTCTGTGGTCGGACCCAGAGGGTGGTGGTTGATGGAAGTCAGTCATCATGGTGCCCTGTGACCAGTGGAATCCCCCAAGGCTCTGTCCAGTTTTGGGCTCCACAATTCAGAAAGGATGTGGAGAAGCTTGAGAGAGTCCAGAGAAGAGCCATGCGCATGATCACAGGTCAGGTAAACAGACCTTACAACTAACAGGCTGAGAGCTATGGGGCTTTTTAGCCTGGAAAAGCGCAGGCTCAGGGGTGATCTGATGGCCACCTATAAGTTTATCAGGGGTGACCACCAGTATCTGGGAGAACGATTGTTCACCAGAGCACCCCAAGGGACGATGAGGTCAAACGGTTATAAACTACTGCAAGACCGTTTCAGGCTGGACATAAGGAAGAATTTCTTTACTGTCCGAGCCCCCAAGGTCTGGAATAGCCTGCCATCGGAGGTGGTTCAAGCACCTTCCAGAGTAAATTGGATGCTTATCTTGCTGGGATCCTATGACCCCAGCCGACTTTCTGCCCTTCGGGTGGGGGGCTGGACTTGATGATCTTCCAAGGTCCCTTCCAGTCCTAATGTCTATGAAATCTATGAAACTTCCAAACTGAGAAAATAATGATGAAAAACAAGAACCTTCAAGCTGATCTTCTCACAACAAAATTAAATAGTTATCCTGTTTCAGCCTTCCCCAGCTATGTACCAATGAAGATCAACAGCTGACCCACGAGTCCAGACATAAAAAGAAAAAAAAGTCGACACGCATGATGATCTCGTGGGGAACCTGCAAGTACACAGTAACTTGGGAGATAGTGACCATCACTTGGTAGAGTTCACTATCCAGCGAAGGGTGGGAAAAATATCCAATGAGGCTAAAATGTTAGACTTCAGAAGGGCCAACTTCAGTAAACTTAGAAAGCTAGTTAATGAGGTGGCAGAATTCAAGAGCATCGAGCAAATGGGGGTCCAAGAGGGTTGCAGGTTTCTCAAGGGAGTGATCCTTGGGGCACAAAAGGAATCTATCCCCTTATGCAAGAAAGGGGGTAAGGGGATAAAAAAGCCCCCCTGGCTGAACAGAGAACTCCAGAAAAGACTGGGGGCAAAGGAAGAGATTTATAGGCAGTGGAAGCAGGAGGCAGCTACCAAGAAGGACTACACCTCCCTGACATGCTATTGCAGGGAATCAGTTAGGCAGGCCAAGGCAGGACTGGCTACAACAATTAAAGACAATAAAAAGTCTTTCTATAGATACATAGCGAGCAAAAGGAAGGTGCAGAGTAACACAGGGCCCCTGCAGGACAAATCAGGAGAGTTGGTGGTCGACGTAAGGAAAAAGGCAGAGCTCTTCAAGGAGTTCTTTGCTTCAGTATTCCTAAGTACTGACTAAGACAATTCCCCTACCTTGAACATAGACAGATGTCCAAAAGACACCAGACCACCAAAGGTTAGTGCTGACTTAGTTAAGGAGCACTAGGAAGGGCTGGATGGGTACAAGTCAGCCAGCCCGGATGACCTCCATCCATGGGTGCTGAAGGAATTGGCCAGTGTCATAGCTGAGCCACTGGCACAGCTGTTTGAGTACTCATGGTGCTCCAGCCAGGTCCCTGAGGACTGGAAAAGGGTGCCCAATGTGGTGCCCATTTTTAAGAAGGGAAGAAGGGATGAGCTGGGTAACTTTAGGCCAGTCAGCCTTACTTCTATCCTTAGGAAAATACTGGAAAAAAAAAAAAATCAAAGAGCACATTTGTGAAGGCCCAGCAGGGGAAATGATGCTGAAAGGAAACCAGCACGGGTTCGTCACAAGTAGATCCTGTCTGATGAACCTTATAGCCTTTTATGACCAGGTCACACATTGCCTTGACAGAGGAGCTGAGGCTGATGTCATCTACCTGGATTTTAAGAAGGCCTTTGGCATAGTTTCGCATCCTATTCTCATGGGAAAACTAGCAGGCTGTGGAGTTGATGCTTACAGTCAGATGGGTGGCCAACTGGCTTAGGGACCGCACCCAGAGGGTGGTAATGGATGGGTCATTCTCAGCCTGGAAGGAGATGGCAAGTGGCGTCCTGCAGAGTTCGATCCTTGGACCGGTGTTATTTAATATCTTCATCAACGATTTGGATGAGGGTGTGGAGAGCACCCTCTCCAAGTTCACAGATGATACCAAGTTACGGGGCAAAGTTAGTACACCGGAGGGCAGGGAGCAGATACCAGCTGATCTGGACAGGTTGGATCAATGGGCAGAACAAAATAGGATGCAATTCAACAAAGATAAATGTAAGATACTCCACCTAGGAAAGAGGGATCCCCAGTACACCTATAGGTTGGGGGATGACCTCCTCAGCAGCTGAGGGATCTTGGAGTCATAGCTGACTCCAAGATGAACAGGAGCCAGCAGTGTAATGAGGCCATCAACAAGGCCAATCTCACCTCGTCATGAATTAGCAGGTGCATGACCAACAGATTGAAGGAGGTGATCCTCCCCCCTCTATGCGGCATTGGTCAGGCCACAGTTGGAGTACTGTGTCCAGTTTTGGGTGCCGCACTTCAAGAGGGACACAGAGAATCTGGAGAGGGTTCAGAGGAGGGCCACTCACATGATTAGTGGACTCCATGAAAGACCCTACGAGGGGAGGTTGAGGGATGTGTATTCTTCAGCCTTCACAAGAGAAGTCTGAGGGGAGACCTTGTAGCCGCCTATAAGTTTATCAAGGGAGGACAACAGGGAATTGGAGATGCGCCATTTACCAGAGCATCCCTAGGAGTAACTAGGAATAATGGGTGCACACTAGTGGAGAGTAGATTCAGGTTAGACATTAGGAAGAAATTTTTTACGGTAAGGGTGGCCAGAATCTGGAACAGGCTTCCAAGAGAGGTGGTACTATCATCTAACTTGGAGGTCTTTGAGAGGAGGCTAGATAGTCACCCGGCTGGGGTCATCTGATCTCGGTCCTCTTTCCTGCCGGGGCAGGGGGTCGGACACGATGATCCTTTGTGGTCTCTTCCGACTCTACAATCTATGAATTATATTCTCACTAATCTGAAATGCTGGTAAATCTGGATTTAGGATAGACCAGTCAACATAGCTTCATGCTCAATTGATCTGCCACATTCAACAATACAAAAATAAATCTCACTGAAAGCACATAGCTCAAAGAAATCTGCAACAATTTTAACATTGTGTAATATAGCAGTTATTAATTAAACAGCTTTTTAATGCCAATCCCCACATGAACTCATACAAACTATATTTCTTGGGATGTAGCAACATTGGAAGGTATGCTGAAAGCCTAATCCTGTAGCCACACTGTAAAATATTTGGCAATGCAATGCTATCAGGGATCTTTGGGATTAACAAATTCCTAAAGCTAGCTCTGGCTGAGAACCTAGTGGTTGTAGGAAGCCCATTAAATGCTCTGGAACCTTCCAAAATTCTTTGCATTTCTGAGCTTGCTTAAGAGGGATTCAAGGGCTTTTGATTTTGGTTCAAAAATTTTTGGTAGTGGTTGTTACTGCTCTTTGCCTTGCCCACTAAACTCAGAATACCAGAACTAGAAAAGGAACTTCTTTGAAAAGACATTGAGAATGAATGACTTCTTTATCACAAAGTTGAGTAGGCCAAGTCACATCATTTAAAGTAACACTCTGCACACCTTCCCCCCCACCCCCCACAAACAATCCTCTAAAATCACAGTGCATTTCTTAAGCTGGGAAAGGTTACTCCAAACCTACTCCTACCTGATCTTCTGCTCTATTTTCTGCTCCAAGCCCTGTGCTTCCTGCCTGCTCTTCTTTCTTTCCAGTACTCCCTGCCTTATCTGCTGCTTTGCTTTCTGCCCCCCCCAGTCTTATCTGCTACTGTGCTGCCAGTCCCCTCCCTGATCTGAGCAGGCCACAGAGGCTACATGTGCCACTTCTGGCACCAATGTACCAGGTTGGCCACGCCTGATTTGCAGGAACTTACACAAAGAACTAGTTACAGGAAAGAAGTAACAGTTTTGCTACTGCCTTTACAAGGATCTGGGCCCAGCCTTGTTGCTGTCCCACCATTCTAGGAAGCTCCTGTTGACACACCAGAGCTGTCTCCTGGGATACACTTCCTGGACACTACAGTTCCTAAACGACTTACTCTATGTTACAGTCAGCCATGACTCTGGAAATATCTTTGGTTTTTGGAAGGCCAAATGTTGAGAAGAAAAAAAAAAGGGAATATCTTACTTGGGAGCTATGCTATGCGAGACTACACTTCATACATGTGCATGCTGTCATAGGTATGGATGTACTCAATTCACAGGGCCAGCTGCTTTTTTCAGTGCCCCTTCACAGCAATGGTGATTTTTCATGGCTTCCCCCATTCCCATGCCTCCAACTGACTGAGGGGGATGGGAAACCCACCCTCTGCTGAGAGAGAGAGAGCCTGAGATGGGGAAGCATGTAATTAACATGCAATTAATACAGGCTCAAAGCCATGTTAACTTCCTTTTCAATTCAAGTAATTACCTCCTACTGTTCAGGTTAATTGCCCAATTAAAGCTCTAACCTGCAAGAAAGATTGCAGGGCTACAAAAACCAGATTTTTGAAAAATCTCTGCCTACTTCTGTGATAGGGACACAAGAACACAGAGAACCAGCAAAATATTTAAGAACAAAGCACAAAACAACAGTGATTTAAAAGTAAACCAGGAGACTTAAAAAGCACTGTAAAGCATATTTACACAGAACCATGGTAAACCTTGCATGTATTAACAATACATTTACAAGGTATATTTACAGGGCCACTAGAACACCAGAAACACATTTTTAAAGAGCAGCCTGGTCATCCAGAGTTCATGAACCCCTAGCGAAGCATGTTAGAACAGACCAGGTGCTGAAAAAAGGGGCAGCAGCTAGACCAGGAAGCTTGTAATTAACACCAGCTTCTAACAGCCAGGTGTTTACTTTCTTTACAGTTCAAGTAATCATCTCCTAATGTTCACTCTCATTGCTCACTTAAAGCCCTCCAGGAAAGGACAATTGATTTCTCCCCTCCCCTCCTCCCTGCATTAAGGCTGCTGGCAGCTTGTTTGCAAATCCTCTTTCTTCTCTCCAAGGCCTTTGCCACTCCCCCCACACCCTCCAAACAACAGGGCTCCAGCTTTTCAGGGATGATGAAAAATAAATAAATAAATAAATCACATAATCGTGCATTAAGTATATCTCTAGTCATAGGATAATAGGAAAGTAGGGCTGCAAGGGACCTTAAAGTCATCTAGTCCAGTCCCTGCTCAAAGTAGGATCATCCCTGGCTAAACCATCCCAAGTGTCACTCGTCTAAATCATCCCAGTTAAGTGTCTGTATAACCAGGTCTTGCAAGTTTCCAGGGATGGAGATTCCACAACTCCTCCAGGTAGTTCTGGACTCTGCATATGAAAAAGGATAAAATGAGAAGGGGGAATTCAGATACACAAGCTGTACAAGGTAAGGTAGCCAGAAAGTGCAGTGCTATAGCCAGGAGGTATGTTTAGTTTGGAGGAAGGGAGATTAAGAGAGGAGCATGAGGAAAGTTTTCAAATATATTAAATGCTACCATGACGAACAGGTAAAACAACTTCTCCCTGGCTGCACAGGATGCAAAGCAACGAGTTTAAACTACAGCAAAACATATTTAGATTAATTCTCAGAATAAACTTCCTTACTGTGAGAACCAGCTGCCCAGGAAAGGTGTAGAATCTTCTTCATTGCAGTGTTTAAGAAGAAACTGAATAAGCATGTGCATGGGATGACTTAACAATAGCCAATTTTTAATTTGTACAGAGAATTGGACTAGATGACCCCAGCAGTCCCTCCCAATACTATAGTTGTGTAGAATCATAGAAAACTAGGGTTGGAAGGGACCCCAGGAGGTCATATAGTCTAACTCCATGCTCAAAGCAGGACCATGCCCAACCAGAAGATCATCCCAGCCAAAGCTTTGTCTAGCCAGGTCTTAAAAACCTCCAAGGATGGAGATTCCACAACCTCTCTGGGTAACTTGTTCCAGTGTTTTACTACCCTCCTAGTTCTTCCTAATATCTAACCTAAACTTCCCTTGCTGCAACTTGAGATCACTGTCCCTTTGTTCTGCCACCTGCCACCAATGACAACAGTCTAGCTCCATCCTCTTTCAAACCCCACTTCAGGTAGTTGAAGGCTGCTATTAAATCCCCTCTCAGTCTCCTCTTCTCTAGATTAAGTAAACCCAGTTTCATCAGTCTTTCCTCAGAAATCACATCCCCCAGCCCCTTCATAATTTTTGCTGGACTCTCTCCAATTTGTCCACATCTTTTCTGTAGTAGGGGGGAGGTCCAAAATTGAACATGGTACTCCAGATGTGGCCTCACCAGTGCCGAGTAGAGGGGAATAATCACTTCCATGAATCCACTGGCAACACTCCTACCGATGCAGCCAAGTACACCATTACCCTTTTTGGCAACAAGGGTACACTGCTGGCTCAAATATTCAGCTTATTGTCCACTGTAACCCCCCAGTCCTTTTCTGCAGAACTGCTGCCAAGCCAGTCAGTCCCCAGCCTGTACTGGTGCATGGGATTGTTCTGCCCCAAGTGCAGGACTTTGCACTTGCCCTTGTTGAACCTCATTATATTTCTTTTGGCCTAACCTTTCCAATTTGTCTAGGTCACTCTGAATCCTAGCCCTACCCTCCAGTGTATCTACTACTCTCCCAGTTTGGCGTCATATGCAAACTTGCTGAGGGTGCACTCTATGCTATCTTCCAGGTTGTTGATTAAGACATTGAACAAAATCAGCCCCAGGACCAACACCTGGGGCACTCCACTTAATGGCTTGATGTCTAGTTGGCAACCAGTATCGATTACTACCCTGAACCCGATGCTCTAGCCAGTTTTCTATCCACCTTACAGTCCATTTATCCAGCCCATACTTCCTTAGCTTGCCTGCGAGAATGTTGTTGGGAGACCATATCAAAAGCCTTGCAAAAAAAAAAATCGATGTACATCACATCCACTGGTCTCCCCACATCCAGAGCCAGTCATCTCATCATAGAAGGCAATCAGGTTGGTTAGGCATGACTTGCCCTTGGTGAATCCATGCTGACTGTTCCTAATCATCTTCTCCTCCAAATGCTCAGAAATTGATTCCTTGGGGATCTGTTCCATGATTTTTCCAGGGACTGAGTTAAGGCTGACTGGTCTGTAGTTCCCTGGAACCTCCTTTTTCCCTTTCTTAAATATGGGCACTATGCTTGCCCTTTTCCAGTCATCCAGGACCTATCCTGACCACCATGAGTTTCAAAAATGATGACCAATGGCTCTGCAATCACATCAGCCAACTAAGCACCTCACTCACCTCAGCACCCTCAGGTGCACCCCATCCAGCCCCATGGACTTGTGTATGTCCAGCTTTTCTAAACAGTCAATAACCTGTTCTTTCCTGACTGTCAGCTGTTCACCTCCTCCCCAAACTGTGCTGCCTGGTGCAGTAGTCAGGGAGCGGACCTTTCCTGTAAAGACTGGGGCAAAGAAGTCATTGAGCACTTCAGCCTTTTCTGCATCATTGGTCACTATGTTCCCCACCCTCATTCAGTAAGGGACCCACACTTTCCCTGATCCTCCTCTTGCTACCGACATACTCATAGAAACCCTCCTTGTTCCTCTTCACAACCCTTGCTAGCTGCAACTCCAATTGCACTTTGGCCTTCCTGACTTCATCCCTGCATGCCTGAGTAATGCCCTTATAACTCCTGCCTACTTATTTTTCCCAGTTTTCACTTCTCATAAGCTTCCTTTTTGCAATTTAGTTTACTGAAGAGTTCCCTGCTGAGCCAAGTTGGTCTTCTGCTATACTTGCTAGTCTTCCTGCAGATCAGGATGGTTTGTTCCTACACTCTCATTAAAGCTTCTTTGAAGTAGAGCCAGCTCTCCTGGACTCCTCTCCTCAGTTTGGCTTTCCAGGGGATCCTGCCCATGAGTTCCTTGAGTGAGTCAAAGTATGCTTTTCTGAAGGCCAAGGTCCTTACTCTCCAACTTTCCTTTTTTCAGGATCCTAAACTCAATCATCTGGTGATCACTGCTGCCCAAGTTGCCATCCACCACTACATTCCCCACCAACTCTTCCCCGTTTGTGAGCAACAGGTCAAGAACAGCATGGCCCCTAGTTGGCCACACCAGGAAGTTGTTCCCAGCACTCTCCAAAAACTTTGTGGATTGCCTGTACTCTGCTGTATTGACCTCCTAGCAGATGTCAGGGAGATTGACATTCCCCATGAGAACCAGGGCATGTGATTTTGAACCTTCCACTTGCTGCTTAAAGAAAGCTTCGTCAGACCAGGAAGAAGTGGTGGGTGGTCTATAGCATACCTTCACCACAACATCGCCCTTGTTGCTCTCCCTTCTAACCTGAATCCAGAGACTTTCAATAGGCCTATCTCCAGTTTTATACTGGAGCTCTGAGTAATCGTATAGTTTTTTTTACATGAAGTGCAACTCCTGCTCTTCTTCCTTGCCTGTCCTTCCTGAACAGTTTGTACCCATCCATGACAGTGTTCCAGTCACAAGAGCTATCCCACCAAGTGTCTGTTATTCTAATGTTACTTAAAAGAATTTAATTTTGGACAAGAATTTGTTATTTCCTTTCTAACAAAAATGGGTTTGCTATTAATCCTTATATATTTTATTTGGTGTAAGCTAAAGAACCTGAATAAATATTACTCTAAAAGCAGAGGTGGCCAAAATAAAGCCCACCAACTGACTGGATCTGGCCCACAGCTACTCCTGCAGCACTCTACATAGGCCAAGTCCCACGGGGGCAGCCTCCACTACACTTCTGCAGTCCCAGCCCGCAGTCAGCACACAGCTTCAGAAAGAGCTATTCCCAGTGCGGCTACAGGGGGCCAAGTGCTGCTCTGTTCCCCTCACCTCCAGCAGTGGCTCCTCCTACTCCTGACCCTGCTGTGCTGCTCTGTGCAGTGGGGGGAGCGCTTCAGCTTGGCAGCTCCTGCTGCAGGCGAAGAGAGCAGGGCAGCACCGAGTTGGCTACAGCTGTACCAGAACAGCCCCACAAGAAGCTGCACACTGCCAGCCCGGGCCAGGGCTGCCAGGCACGAGCAGGAGCACATTGTGGCCTGCCACAGGCGAGCCATGGCCCCACAGGGGCCAGCCACAGCCTGGGTGAGCTCTCCTGTCCTGACCTCCCCCCAGTTCCCCACAGGGCAGGGTGTGCAGAGAAAAGATCCTGCCCTTCCTGCTCTGGAACACTGCTCCCTGCCCACCCAAAGTCCCATAGGGAGTTTTGGCAAGTTGTATTTGGGGGAAAGCGGGGAAGGACGGGGCGGGGGAGGGTGGAGAATACTGACCCAGCCTATAAGAGCTTGGTAAAACTTCTCATGTGGCCCTTACTCCCGAATAATTGCCCACCCCTGCTCTAAAAGAAGACAACTGTTCTTCAGTTGACCATATCTTGTTAGGCATAGCAAGGAGACAAAACACCTGATCAAACCAATTCCCACAGAAGTGTTCACAAATTACCAAATTATCAACTAAACATAAGATCGTGCTGTTTAAATAAAGTGTTGTTTGGTAGTTTCATATTGTTCCTCTTCTCCAAATAAAGTAAATTGATTATTATCTGTCTGATTTGGGAATTATAACTCACCCCCTTTGGATCCTTCACAAAGTAACTTCCACTGGATCCTTGGGAGATTCTTTCCGGAAAAACTGCACACTCTATAGCTTGCTCTGCTTTTAAAATAATTTCAGCAAATTCTGGATCATCCAGAAATGAATTCATCTCTGCAGTACTTCCTGAAAAATAAAAATTATCCTAAGTACCACAGAACCACTGAAATGAACATTAACAATAAGTATAAAATAAAACTAGTAAAAGTTAAGCAGGAAGAAGGCACTAGTACTCCTTGGAGATCAAAAGATGATACCTTTCGATGCCAATGGGCAACACCCCCATTTACATCAGTAGGAGTTTTCTTATTGGTTTCAAGAAAATGCCTAAAAAAAGTGAAATGCCAAGTCAAGTTTCTGTCAATCCATCTGAGCCCATCATAAAAATGTTTGCTTTGCTCAGGACTTGTATATACAGGGAAATATACTAAGAATAAAACGCGAGTCGTATACGCTTCAAAAACAGATCTGTAAGAACATACGTTACTTAAAAGCCTAAAGCTGATCATTTCTATGAATGTAGTTGTCTACCTGACTAAAGATGGGCCTAAAGGTAGTGGAAAGTAAAGCATTTTTAAAAAGCACTGAAAATTATTGAGGATACTCTCTACTTAACAGGTTTGCCTAATATTCTTGGTAATCCTCTTCCACAATTTCAGATGCAATAATGCTGCTCACCAACCACTTAATTAGGCAGACAACTGGCAGCTGGCTTCAGTGGCCTAATAATTGCTAGCTTTAAAGCATTCAAATGGACCAATCATGAGAATTCTTCGCATATTACTTAACACAAGCTATGACTAGATTTTACCTGGCTCTGCTAACAGGACTTCTAGCAACAGCCACTAGTGCCAACCAGCATCCACCTGCACACGCTTCTGACAGTTTATGCGGCTCCACTCAACAGCTGTATTGCCAGAACTAACTGCGGAAGCCTTACTCCACTCAGCAAGGGTAAAATAGCTCCGTTGTCAGAAAGGGGGTTTCTGTTGCCTGAAAGAGT
>NW_005842119.1:1813840-1814384 GCF_000455745.1 Alligator sinensis | reverse complement strand
ATGCACAAAACTGACAACAGGACTGGAGTTCTGCCAAAAGAAATTTTGTAGCGAAAGCCAGGCCACAGAACTTGTTCATATTTGTACAAAGTTACACCAAAAGGCATGATTTTAATTTTATTGCTGTTTACACACTCTCAAATGTTTTTATTGAAAGCTCTGAAATTGTAAGTATTTGACAAACTTTCCACATTTTTGTATTTAAAGTTAAAATCACTATAACTTTATTAGTTTAGAAAAAAGGTTGTAGCCATTTAGCAAAGAAATTTGGGCTTGTCTGCATAAGAAGTTGTTTAGAAAAGGCTACTCTCAAACAGCACCAGATGTAGACACCTATTCCAGATTAAAGCATGCCTTGTTTCAGTTTAAACGTGGTTATCTAAAGCAGTAGAAAAGCAGTCTTTTTGTAATAGTAATTCTCATCATCGATGCATTGAGAAAAACTCTCTGAATAACTCCACATGCAAACAAGCTTTTACTCAAAAACACTCCCAGTCTTCTCATGATTTCACAGCCCACCTCCATTTCCACTAATGAGGAAACA
>NW_005842119.1:1811766-1813830 GCF_000455745.1 Alligator sinensis | reverse complement strand
TTCAGCAGTTTTTAGGGGTTTTTAAGATACTAAAAAGTGAGAGAAACAATATATCTATGTCTTCTAATGCAAACTTATCAAGAAACAACAAAAAGGCAGGATCAATGGCAGCCTGTTCTCCAGGGACCACCAACTAGTAGTGCCTGCTGGGCGTTCTGAGAGCATGAGGTAGTACACTGATCCTCATCATACTTTGGGTATAACTTTGTTTTAAATATCTTTAAAACATTACTGAAATGAAGAAAAAGTATCATGACAGTATTTTTGCTTGACATCAGCTATCCACAGGACTACATCCAAGTCTGTTACAGATTACTGAACTGCTTTATGAAAAAAAACCCATGAATTCAATTTTCTACAGGAAATGAGACCTTTCAGTAGTTCTCACCCCTTTTCTGAGCTCATCCTTCCCCCAGAATAAACACCACAACACACAGCTCAGCAGTATGAATTTGCCCGTTATACACTGTGCAGTGAAATCAGAGCTAACTATGATCATACATTGTGCTCAAAGTGTGATCATGAGGAATGGGGGGGGCGGGGAAATGAGGAAGGGAAGTTGTACACAGCAGATTTAAGGCCATAGCACTTATTCTTAAGGCAGGGCTTCTGTCCAGATGTTATTTCCACCCTACCCCCCACCTGCCACTGTTGCTCCTGCCATGGCAGCCAGGTCCTTTGGGCTCCCTTCCTTGCTACTGGGGGCGGAGCAGTGCAATGGGAAGGGGCTGGGGTGCCCAAGCTCTAAGCACAGCAAGGGGGCCAGGTTGCTCATCCTGCACATAACAAAGGACGGAGCCAGGCTTCCCCCAAAACACGTGATCAGTGCCCAAATCCAGGAAGCAAGGAGAGTGCTGCTGCACATGCAGAAGGGCAAGCTGGAGAGGAGCGATTCCCATGCAGCAAGCAACCTCCAGGTCTGCGGCCTGTGCTACGTGTGGTTCCCAACACTGCAGCCGACAACGTGTGGTCCCCAGCCCTGCCTTACAGCATATGATGATACGGACTTAAGGATGAAGGATAAAGCCATAAGGATAACATTTGTCTGTGTAGGCACTGAGGGGCTGCCTCTAGATTATGGAATGAGCGACCATCACAAACTTCATTGTCTTCCATTCCAAGTTCAGGTTCTGAACTTTCTTAACCTGCTTTCTAACGCAAAAATTGAGCAGCACGAACATCTTAAAGAAAAAACCAATAAAACTATACAAATTCAAACTTCCCATTTGGGAAGATGGGAAAGAGAACCAGGACAAAAGCTCATCGTGTTGCTTACAGAACCACAAGAAGTTCTTCAGATGCTTGTGACAAAGGCGTTATAGAAACATACAGAACAGTACGTGTCGCAGATGTATAGACCATTTATAGGGAATCAGAGGCTAAGCAAAAGTGTCAAGTGTGATGCATTGGAGAAGAATACCTTCACTCAATGATGGGCCTGCGAGGCAAATCTGAGCCACATAGCCAAGTCATTCAGCCTGTGGGCCTCCACACGTCTTGCAATTTAGTGATGGGAGAGAGGTGGCAGCATTGTCACAGGGGTGGCAATTAACCCACCACTGCTGCCCACATAACCACAATTAACCCTGCCACTGTCCTGGCATAACTACCTCGGGTGGGATCCTGAGCACGTCACTCCTCATAACCAACGGAGCAGCCAGGCACAGAGGAGGGACATCAACTAAAGGGCTTTTTTAGCTGATGCACCTTACTGGGGCCTCGAGTGAAAGAAGCCAGGACCAGCCAAGCGCCCAGAGAGGCTGAGAAGAGGCAGGGGAGCCCTGCCCGCGGGCCCCCTCGCAGGTCCGCGCAGAGAGCTGGGACGTGGCCCGGCTCCGAGCGGGGCGAAGCCCCGAGCAACAGGCCGCGGCGGCGGCGGCACAAGGGCCCCTTATGGAGCAACTTCAGGCAGGAGCTGCGGCTGCGAGCAGCGACCCGGGCCGAGGTGGGGGCGGTACCTGCGGCGCAGCGCGCGTCCCTGTCCCAGGCGGCCCCGGCGCCCCGGCTACGGCCCGCGGGGGTCGCGCCCAGCAGCGGCTCCTCCTCGCCGTCCCCCTCGGGGCC
>NW_005842119.1:1806138-1811660 GCF_000455745.1 Alligator sinensis | reverse complement strand
GTCCGGCTCCTCCGCGCGCCGCTCCGCCATGGGCGCCGCCGCCGCCGCTCACTGCCCGCCCATGGCGCCAGCTTCTCCCAGACCCCGCACCGCGCATGCGTGTCCCTGGGGGGCGGGGCCAGGGCTCCGTGCCAGCGCTCACCTGAATTAAAGGGCCAGCGACGCTGGAAGGCGGCACCGCTGGGGGCAGCTCACCACTCTGCCCTGTTCCTGTTCCGGCTGCTGGGCGCCGAGCCTTTATCCCGCACTTCATCCTATCGCATTATATTATATTATTTCATCCCTTAATATGTCATATAATATCTTATCTTATTTTATCATAGAAGTTAAGGGCTGGAATATTCTATTCTATTATGAGGCCATATGCTGTATTCTATATTATTATGACCCATTCATCAGAGCATCTGACCCAGCAGTCTCTAAAGTGCCATTCCACCCCATTTAAAGCTAGAAAACACCTTTCCTTAGCTGTCAGTGTGCAAAGCGAGCTGTTGCCTAGCGGGTTTATTTGTGGCCGGTGTTTCTGCTCCAGCAATCTGTTGCCAGGAGACTCCCAAGTCGCTGAAGGCCGATCTCCAGCCTTGCTTATGATTTTCTTACTGGAAGCATCAAATAATTTCCTGCAGCGGCCACGCTTTGTGAGGCCTGTGCCTGCGCTTCACACAGGATTCGCTTTTGGTTGCAAAGTTGTCCCCTGGAATTTGTTCTTTTACGATAACAGATCAAGTTTTGAGATCGTGGCTGAAAGGAAACTTGTTGAAAAGAGTGTAACTGACGTTGGGATCAGCTGATGTCTGTCTGGGGATAGTGTGAAACAATAGAAGAGGTGTGACCTACTCTGTTCCCTCCATGCATTATTAACTCTGAAACTGAAATAGGATTCAGTTACAAACACTTAACTGTGTCGCGGCTAATCAGAACAGATCCTGCTCACAGAAACATCCTGCTAATTTGCTTTCTTCCAGAATCCCACACTAGCCTCTCTTTCACGGTAACAGTTACCAGTCCCCAGCATCTCCAGTTTCTCTCCCTCCCAACAATTTCTCCAGTGTACTGGCCATCCAAACCTCTTGTTTCCATGTGAAAGTAGAAACACTTCACTAGGTATGCGTGTTGTTTTGGGTTGCTATAATCACATTTTGAAAGTTGCCTTTTATTATCTAGACAAGAGGTTATCGTTGGTTGTATCCCTGTATAAGCCCTGAGAAGCCTGCAGTCTTGCCTTGTTGAGGGATCCTTTCATCAGTGCAGTACCCAGTACTTCAGTGAAATACACCTGCACAAAGCAGTTATATTTCAGGATCAAGAATCACAAAGTAAAATTCAAGTGGGAGCAATATCAATCACTGTACAACTTGGTGGTGTACTCAACATACCACTTGAAAAACTGAGGTTCCTTTGTTCAGCGATGGATACAAGTAACAGTCAGACAAATACCTAACTGGTCTTTGTTTTATCTCATCTTAACTGCTAGCATTGGACTTTGGAGCCAAGTTGTGTATGATTTGCTTATATAATTATTAATATCAGAACCATGTGATAAAATCTTATTTGCATTTTTTAAATTTATTTTTGTTGAATTTGAGCATATTTGGCAAAATGTATCCCTAGTATAAACCCAAATTAATTAACTTCTTATGCTTGGTAATTTTTTATGTGAAGAGGGGAAATACAGGGCTTGATTTTCCAGTCTTGCATGTCATAGTCTTTCATCTTTGTGCAAACTGGGTGTAAAAAGTTACCAAACCAGAATGGGAGAATGTTACACTTGCTCTGCAAAATGGATCATCAGGCCCAGTGCATCTCCACACAGGTATATTAGTTATATGTTATGGTGTTTAGGCTATTTCAGTATGCAGCTACTGAGCAGGGCAAGTGTAAAATTATTTTCTTTCAGTAAAGGAACCAACTGAAAACTCTTCCTATCTCCTTTTCCTTCTTCAGAAATGTATTACTCTATATGGGAAGTATTAACACAGTTTTGATCCCTGTGTTATGGAAATTCTGTGATTTTTTTTTTCACACACCCATAATCTGAACAGCTTCTCTCATTGCTCATTCATGGATTTAGTGTAGGGCTCAAAATATTAGTTAGCAAAGGCCCATAGTTAAAAGTAATCTTTTATTAAATATCATTTACAAACTGTCATATTTAATTATCTCAAATTTCTGGATTAACCATTAAGTACTAATTATTAGTTTAAATAAGTGCTGAAATGTCTAGATTACTTCTTTTCGTTGATATATTCCATCATTTTTTCTTCTATTTGAACATCGAAACTAATCCATCTAACTATCTCTCTGTCTAGATAGTTATAATTTACATTTTACAGTTTGGAAACATAGGGACATAGAGGGAAAATTCCAAAGAGGATATGTAGAAGTAGATTTTCATGGTTGCTTTATTAAATTGTGTGGGGTTTGGGTTTTTTTTTGCTTTAGCTGGGCGCCCTCTGGTGGTACTTTCAAATAAGGAATAAAACAAAGATATTCCTTAAAGTGATACTAGTCCAGTAGATTGCAATGGGTGAATTTTAAAACAAAAAGTTTTTATTTCTAAGATGAGGGTGAGGGAATTAATTTAAAACATAGCTCTTCTATGTTTGAATAAGCTAAATAACCTTATCAGTTAAACTATGAACAGAAAGACAAATAGGTATGGCATTACTTCATCAAGAAGTCTCACAGATCCTTAATCAAGCTGATTACAGCTACAGTTTATTAGTTAGAAAAGTCACTATGTACCTTTCCACTGTTATTTAACTTGCTAAAGATAGAACTGTAATGTGAAAGAAAACTTCAAAAGTAACACTTCAAAACTAAGTTGCTAGAGAACAGGTATATTTCTTCAAATATAAATATTCTAATTACAAAATTTGAAATCTAGCCAGAATGTTGTTTAAAAAAATATCATTCCTTTATTTCTGCTATAAAGAAATAGCCTCGCTGGTATTTTGTGGTGAGACCAGTGGTGGCCTGTACACTCTCTCAGAGAAGAAATAATGAATGCAACTGGTTTTCCAGAATGACAAACAGCTTGCCTACAACTCTTCCATAATAGCTATGCCACCATCTGTTGCATAGGCAAACAGAAGGAGTTTATCTACCCATGCAGGATCTCCACCTGCTGTTCCAATACAAGCAAAGCAGACTAAAGCATACTTCTGTCCATAGAGAAGTGTCTTTATCCAGGGATTGGTATAGCATGCCACCACTCAGGTCAGACCTGACCAAAGGCTTGTTGAATAAGACGACTCAGATTTTGTATTTTCTTTCCTATGAACAGTCAAATAAGCAGATAAATTTGTTCAACTAAATGGGGAGAAAAAGTTCACATTTGTGTATGATTTATGAGAAGCTTTAAAGAGCAAAGATATGTGACGAGGATGTGACAGATAGAACCAAGAGAGGTAGTTAGCTGTGTTACTTAAATCAAGCAGTTATAGATTAACTAATAACCATATACAAGATAAGCTTTTGTGAATTCAAACTTATTTCATCAGTTGCTGTGAAAGGACAAGCATAGAGCATTAAGATAAAACAAAGAAAAGTTAAGTCGTTTTTGATAGTGGCTGTGCTGAATGATGGCAAGTGGAGACATCAAAATGGACATCAGTCCATTCACTCAGTTCAATAACTACTTTATATGTAATGCACCCCCTCACATAGCAATTTCCCGAGCTTCTCCACCTCAGCAATGTCCTGCTATCGAAGTAATTGTATGAATGAAATTAATAAATATGTGACTATACATCTGTATACAAACAAAATACAAGGTATTACTGTGATATGAAAATAATTAATATATCATATTCTATACCTAATAAAAATAACTCTTAATCTATATCATTCTTTCTCCTTCAAGAAGGAACCCAGTATTTTGAAATCTGACAGCCATATACACAGAATATAATGTTCTGTCTTGCAGAGAAATGTTGAAATGTTCTAAGTTTTCATAGCATGCTGTCTTCTAATACTTTTTTTTTATGTTAGTTTTATCAAACACAGTCTGCCATAAGGGTCTAATATTTATATAGGACCTAAAAATAACTTGGTCAAGAAACAAACACATTCAGCTGAAGTAGTGAACTGCACATATAAATACCAAAGCAGTGTTCTTAACAAAGAGTTGACAGGTGCTACAGAACTTAAACTCATTTAATACAAAATAATGTGCTGCTGATTTTATACAACAAACATTTGAAATAAAAAAATGTTAATCCTGTCTAGTCTAAATATCAAACTATGTAGTGTTTAATAAAAAAAATATTGAAGCAACTAAAAAATGTATTCTGTACAGCAGAGGTTCTCCACTTTTTTAGACTCAAGACGTTCCTCAGAAAATGCCAGCTTCTAGCTTTTACTCGTCCTTTTGACTCTTGACAAATAATAGAGCAAGTCTTCAGTTGAAAAGAACTCAGACAGACCCTAACAGGTCAGAAGTTTTTTTGACACTGTGGATTTCTATTGAAAATCTCTGGGTTTATTTTGTGAATCGTGTAGCTGTCTTAAGGGCGCTAATCCTGAGTGGCACTGCACAGCACCTGAAAAAGGTGTCATGGCACCCCAGGGTGCTGCAGAATTCTGATCTGAGAATCATGGTGTACACCCCCCATGGGCCTGATCCTGCGCATATTAACACACATGCTTAATTTGGGGCACATATGCAGCTACCTTTGCTTACATAAACTATCAAGGCAAGTATATGGTGGATAGAGGCCTATGTATGCTTCACATCTAAGGCAAGAGTGCTCGGTGGGCCAGATCCAGCCCTTGTCATGCAGCCCCCCTCAGGGTCCCAGTGGGTCTGAAAATTTGGCAGCAGCGGAGTGGCAGTGGCACTGTTTCCCTGCTGTCGCATTTCCAGACCCCTGGAGAGTCCCATGAAGTGGACAGTGTGGCCCTGCCTGCTGTACCAGACACGTTGGAGTGGGCAGGGGACACGTGGGGCCCAATTTGTTTCTCAGAGCCGGGCAGACAAAGCCTTGCTCGGACCCCAGGTGAGGACCGCACTGCTCTGGGCAGGGGCTGAATTAGATGTGACCTCCTGATGCCCCCTCCAGCCTCACCCTCTGATTCTGTATGGGAGCAGCACTTGCCTCGTGCAACACGCCTGAGGGGCCCTAGGACCCAAAGCAACTTGCGGACCAATCCCCGCGCTCCAAGGCCTGGCAACCCCGCCTACGGCCGCCAACCCAGACCGCGAAGCGAGGCCCCCTGGGGGATTCGGGCAGGCTAGCGGCCTGCGCATGCGCAGGACCAGAGTGTGACGCAGCCGGAGAGGGACCAGCGGGCACCACCTGCCCACGTGTGTGGGAGAGCGAGCCCCGCCCGGGGCGGTTCAGTCACACACTACCCCGGCGCATGCGCAGACTGCTCGTCTGCCTGAATCACGCGGTTGCACCACGGGTAGTCGTTTTTCCCCGCCTGCTCCATGAACGGCGAGAACTTCGGTGCCAGCGAGAGGCTGGTGGCTGCGGCCTACGTGCGGCAGGGGGCGCAGGGCCGCCGCGCGCACGAGC
>NW_005842119.1:1804815-1806116 GCF_000455745.1 Alligator sinensis | reverse complement strand
GAACCGCGGGGCGGGGGCGGGGCGCGCCGAGCCCCCGGGGTAATTCTCGTAGTTGCACTTGTACCATCCCTTCCGCGCTTGTACGATAAATAATACTCCAAGTGTTCAGGGTGCACGCTGATGTTTTCCTGTAATTAAATTTGGGGAAAAAAAACCACGTCAGTCATGGACAGCCAGAGCTGAGTTAGGTGACTTGATTCTGTCACTTCACCACTCCTCACTCCCACTGAATTGGGGTTTCATACGGGCGCTAAAGTGCGGGCCAGCAGTATTTCAAGCATGTACTTGGTAGCCGTGGTGTTCTGAGACAAAAAGACATACAAAAATCTAGAACTCCTGGTTCCAAAAGGCTACCTTTTATTAGAGAAACTGGGAAGTCACTAAAATATATCCTTTTCAGCTGGCTTTCGGGCTCAGAGGCCCTTCATCAGGCTCTCAGAAAAGCATGGATGGTAAAAAGTCCCCATAGGTAGGAAATAAACTTCATTTTTGCACAGAGGGAGCTGGAGATGGAAAGCTGGGTGCATGAGAGTGTCTTTGTGGGTTGTGCTGAGTTGCTCTTTGATCAGGTACAATTCCTTCCCTGGCAAGCAATGTTTGCCATTTATCTTTAACTGGGGACTCGCACTGAGCAATATAAAGTAGTTGCATAATGATCCGGTAACTATTGTGTAATAGTACTAAGCTTAATTTTAAATGCTATGTATGGTCTTAAATCAACAGATAGTCAAAGGGGTTTTGTGCTGTCCCCATTTGTAACTTCCAGGCATGTACCTAATACAGTAAGTTGCAAAATAAAGTGTAGAGCAGCGGTTCCCAAACTCTCACAGATTGCACACTGTCCCGGGGACAACAGGACTAGAGGGAGACCCCGGCCCAGAGCCAGAGGAAATACTCACTTATGCTTCGCAGGAGGTGGGAGCAGTGGCAGGGGGCAGGCCGGGGAACCACCCGCGCGGCTCGTTAGCCGCGCTTTCATACGGCTGGGGCGGAGTGACGTCAGAGAGAGGCGCCGCTCAGCGGAAATAAAACACGGCCCCAAAGGCAGAGGGGGCGCGCTACGAGAGGACATGAAGCCCGGGGGGGAAGCCCGGGAGTGGAACTGGGCACCCGCAAGGGGCCTTGGCCGTGGGCCAAATAGGCTGCAGCAGCACCGGGAGCGACGGAGGCTGGGAGAGCCGCAGCTCAGAGGAAGAGGGGCGAAATTGACGAGGGAGCCGGCAGAAGCTCCGAGGAGCCCAGAGAGAGGGCCAGCTGGAACCACCGGTGAGGTAACTGGGGACGAGCCGGCAGAGGCTACA
>NW_005842119.1:1802856-1804626 GCF_000455745.1 Alligator sinensis | reverse complement strand
TTTGGGCGCTGGAGGCGGCGGAGAGGGGGACCCCCCTGCTGAGGGCCCAGCCGTGACCGCGGTCGGCGAGTTCCGGGGACTCCTCAGCGAGAGCGGGGCAGATCCAGTTAGCCACCCGCGCAAGAGTTGCCCGAGAGCGCCTTTTGGAGCAGAGGCGGGCACACACACTACTAATTTAAAATGATACAACCTTAAGTAGCACCAGCAAATTTTTGTCATATAAAGTAATTATAGTAGATCTGTTAACACATACCACTGGTGGTACCCATACCACAGATTGGGAGCCACTGGCGTAGAAGATTTACAATATGCAGACCTAAATTGCAAAACAAAGAGAGAAGAATAACCATAGTAATAAATTCAGTGTAACCAGTCAGGGAACGAGTTAAACAAAACATCATAGTGGGCAGTGTCAAGTAGAGGTTGCAGGATGTGATAACAGTATAAGGCAGAGGCAGGCAATTATTTTGGGCAGAGGGCTGCTTACTGAGTTTTGGCAAGCCATCAAGGCCCGCATGATAGGTAGCCAGGGCAGATAAATATTAATTTTCTAAATTTTTTAGGGGCCCCTCGGGCTGGATAGAATGGCCTGGCAGGCCACATCCAGCCCCCGGGCCACATTTTGCCCCCACCCCTGTTATAAGGCAACACGATGTTATATAAAAAAGAAGGTAACTTCTTTGCATACTTATCCGCATGCTTATTTGCATAGTTTTTTTTCCAGCATACAATAGTTGTTAAGAAAATATAATAATTTGAACTTCCGATTCAATCATTTCATATTTAAGACCTGGCAGCACTGGTCACATGGGTGTTACTCTGGGCTGCTCCCCCTCAGGCCCATGCAGAGTCCCGGGAGGCCACCAGGCTGTCCCCAATCGCCTCCGTCCTTCCGCAACCTGGCTGAACCCAGAGCGGGCCATGGCGTGGCTGCCTTCCCCTGCCACTTTTCTGAATGGATCCAGCAGTACAGCTTCTGGGGGGCTTCTAAACATCATCGCAAGGTCTTAAATACGAAATTATCACATTGTAAGCTCAAATGATTGTATTTTCTGAAAAACAATTGTACACTGAAAAAGTATGCAAATAAGTTGTCATCTTATTTACTTTATATTGCTCACTGTAACTTTCCAGTGACTGAGTGAGACCTGGGTCATCAAAGTTGAAACATTTCTTTATTTTAAGGCAAGCGGTCATAAGAAAGCACTGACAATGAACCTGAAAGTCAGATAAAACTCCCTGAGACAGACTTGGGTTTTGCCTGTGCTGCATCAGTTACATGCCTTTTGAACAGTTTAGTATTATCTATCATACATCAGTTAAAGATTTAAATTATTGTGCTTTCCCTGGGTCTGGGGCAGGGTGAAGCTTCAGAGCAGCTCCTGAGCTTGGCTCAGCAGGGACCAGCAGAAGCAGGGAAGGCAGTGAGCAGAAGGTTCCCCTTTCCTGCCCCTGCTCCTGGGGCCAGGCAGGGTGGGGAATCTCCCCCCCCACCAATCTAGCTGTTACTGTTCCCAGCCCACAGGTACCACAGCAGGAGTGGGCAGGAGCGACTTTGACACTTCCGTGCTGGTGCTGGTGCTGGTGGTAAGGTGGGGAAAGCAGTAGCAGCAGGGAGAGGGGGGCAGAGGGGGAGGGGAATCTTACCTACTTTGAGGACTTTAAAGAAGTTCCTGGAGGCTGCCACAGCAAGGCGTGTCCTTACCAGTTGTGGAGGGAGGAGGCTGGGAATGGCTGCTCCTGCAACCCCCTTTGCCAAGTCCCTGATCT
>NW_005842119.1:1792480-1802825 GCF_000455745.1 Alligator sinensis | reverse complement strand
CGTGAAACTGGCTGTTCTAGTACAGAGCAAGAATTCTTCTGCCCCAGCCTACATTACATGCACTTGCCCTAGTCTGATTTGGGATGTGGGGGAGGTGGTCAGGTAGCTAGAGAGGATTACTCCTGGTTCTAGGTTCCCAGTGCGCCAGGTGCTCTGCGGGGTTGCCCAGTGTCTCAGCAGCTTTTAAACAGCGCTGTCCTCCAAGCCGCTTGGCAGTCGCATTCCATTTGTAGCAGTTTACCAAGCTTTGGGCATCCCAGGCTGATAAAATTTGGGCTGGGTGTGCATGGCTAGAGTGGTGTAATCCTGCGTTTGCATTCCTGGGATTTGTGCCCAAGGTCTCCACAGCTTTTAAACAGCACTTTTTCCCAAGCCACTGGTCCCTTTCATTCTATTCCTGGCAGTGGACATGGGGACCTTGGGCAGCACCCTGGGAACCCAGAAGCAGGAGAACATGGAATCAGGCTGGAAGGGACCTCCAGAGGTTATCTAGTCCAACCTTCTGCCTGAGGCAGGATCATCCCTACCTAAACCATCTATACAATCCATAATCTAAAGTCTACATATGATCGTCAACACACTCTACCCAGCTGGCAACCTCTTACCCCTACCCCAGATTGGCCTGGGATGCCCTAAAACCTGGTCAGTTCTCACCAGTGGAATGAAATTTGTAAGTAGTTTGGAGAAAAATGCTATTTAAAAGCAGTGGAGACCTTGGGCAGTCCCCAGAATACCCAGCTGCCTGGGAACCCAGAAACAGGCTCAAACAACGCCCCCCAACCCCCGCAACCATGGCCACTCCTAAAGAAACTCTTCTTGAATCAAAGACCTTGGACAGCTCCCTGGCCTGGAGCACAAAGCCCCTTGGAAGGGACAAGCAGGAGCAGAGTAGTTCCATCCATCTCTCCCTCTGAATCACCTAGCCATACCTTCACCCCCAAATCAGCCTGCAGTGCACTGAACCCTGGCACATTGCCAGGAATTCAAGTAAACTGCTTGATGACATTGGGTAAGTGCTCTTTAAGTAAGTGCTCTTTAAGTGTCACAGAGGCTCTGAGAGCTCCAGAGCACCCAGCTTTTGAGAATGCAGAAGCAGCATCATAGCTGCACCCCCCGACCCTTTCTTGCACACACACATACACCCAGACACCTCCAGTCAGATTTTGGTAATATGCAAAGATGGTCTTTATTGAATTCAGCTGCTGTCTATCGCGTGAGGTGTTCAAGAAGAGGCTGGGCAAGCATTGGCCAGGGATGATCTAGAAGTAGTTATGCCTATGCTCCATTATGGGTATTCCCCATACTTCTGGGCTTGGCTGGTTTCCATATGAGATTGAAAAGGAATTTTTCTCTTTCTGCTGCTGCAAGTGCTGGGTTGTTCTTTTTTTCCCGCCTTCCTCAGAAGCATCGGGGGTTGGCTGGAGCTATGGCTGGAGATTTCACGTGAAGTATGCCAGTGCTTATGCTGAGACTTAAACCCAGAGATTCCTGCTTATATATAGGGACCTACCAAATTTGCGATTTTTGTGGAAACTACAGAAGAGCATGGTCCCCATCAAAAAATGTGAAATCAGAGGGGAGGGGGAAGAGAGCTGCAAAAACAGAAAAAGATGGAAAGCCCTGGCACCTTGAAGCATACAGTAAGGAAAGGAGGGGCAGAGATTTTCATGGCAGGGTGCGACGGGCCACCCCCCCCATGCCTCTGGTTGGCTGAGGGCCCCTAGAAGTCCTGCCTCTCCCTGGAGATTGACAGGAGGGCAGAGGGAGGAAGGATTGCTTCCCATCCTGTGTTATATCTGATGAAAATGACCAGTGTTAATTTTGCTGTTTGGTTGAATTGTGAACTTTACTGAAGTCAAGGACAGCTGGACATGATGCCATATCGTATATTTTTGCTGTTGGATTCAGACAGGCATTTATTTATGATAGCCTAGTGGTTCACTTGGTTCACACTAAATGTGTGACCCCTCCCTCTTTTTTTTAACCCCATCATCTTTTCTGGAGTTTCAGGTTCTGTTTCTCAACTATTTACAGAGATGCTGTCCACTTAAAATTCACATTGCTCTGAAGTTTGTCTTGCATATTGTGATAGTACAAGGTACTGGAAGGAAAAAGGGAACTAGTATATAGTGATCAACCTTTCAGACAGCAAGCTGAAACGACCTAGCTCAAGTCAAAGATGGGCAGGCACTAGGACCTGGACACAATCACCGCTGTCCCAGCTTTAGCGAACCTCTTATTTGAGGGTCTCTGAACATTTTCAAAGGGTGGCAGAGTAAATAATGGATCATGAAGAAAGCGAAAAGTGCAGCATCTGATTTCAGGCCTCTTGAATTAGTTCCTTGTTTTCCTGTAAGGTTGCCATGCTTGTAAGTGTACAGTACAAGGAAGAGGTAAAATGTATAGAGTAGGAAAATGTGTCATACACGAACATACTTCTTATTCCATTAGGTAATTAATGTGTTTGATTTTGTGTTACTCTGATATTTTTGGTTGTGCATTATCCTCGTTGTCTTGCATTCTCTCCTTTTTTGATCAGTAATGTTCTAATGAACTACATGTAGTACATAATCAAATATCCTATATACATGCTCTAAGAAGTAAGAAATTTCCTAATTTTTGTTTGTTCTGCTGGCTTGGTCACAAAGCTTAAAATGTTGTACATGCAGACAAATACTTTAGATTTATTATGCCAAGACCTATTAATGTTATCAAGTTGCATTGAGCATAAGGAAAATTTATCATGTGATTTTTATGTTTAATTTTCTATCCTGGAAAAAGTGTATATCATATCTATAATATTTCAGGTTTTCTCAGTACATAAAAGAAGGTAGTAAAGTTAATAAAGCAAGCTCTTGAAAGAAGTCTTATTGTTATTTTTTAATTATCCAAGAATGAACATTAGTTTTATTACATTATTATTTATTCTGTAGGGTAAGTGTCCCGATGATGGATGGGATGAAAGTACCATTGAACTCTTTCTTCATGAACTTGCCATTATGGATAGCAACAATTTTCTGGGGAATTGTGGTGTGGGTGAGAGGGAAGGAAGAGTGGCATCAGGACTTGTTGCCCGTCGGCATTACAGGTAAATCGTTTAAGTTATTTTAATATGACTGTGTTATTGTTAAAGTCTTAAAACTGCTTATTGTAATGTATCTAGTTAGCTGTGATCTTGAAAGCTTTTAAAAACAAAATCTCATTATATGAAACATGTAATTTTCTGCATCAGCTTTTTCAGTAGTAAATCTTTGAGTAGTAAAGCATTGTGTGTAACAAAAGTATTATATCAGAGTGCAGCTGCACTTAGAAGTGCTTCCAAAGTGGAGCATTTCAGCTGCAGATAGATGTATAGACCTCTGCTGTGCCCCCTAGCTGCAGTGTTTTGTGGTCACTGTGACTGCATGAACTGGTATGGTCCCCAGCCAAGGGAACTGTGGTGACTTGAACCTTTTCTCCCACCAACTGCAGTGGATAGGGAGGAGCAGACTCAGTGTGACTCTGTAAACCCTGGCTATGTGTCTGCTTGCTTCTTCCCCTCTCCCCCATGGGAGGGAGGAGGCAGTTGGCAGGAACAGTGCCAATGTTAGTGTGTGCTCTTCTGTCTGCTCTGCCTCTTTTGTCTTGGAGCACCTCTCCCCCGACTCCTCACCCCCACCCTCCCCAGAACTGGGAGACCAGGTATGGAGAGAGATGTGGGGACTGGGAGCTGGAGAACAGGATTCCCAGTTCTGGCAGGGAGGGCCAGGGACCACCAGTCTCCTGGTTCCAAGCTATCCCAGTCCCACAAAGCCTCCAGTTTCCTGGTTCCAGACGTGGTGCTCTAGGACAGTGGAGATGGAGCTGACTGGAGAGCACTCACTCACACAGTGTACCACTGTTTTCATAGGGCGGGGGGCAGGGTGTGAGCGGAGCATCATGGGATGCTGGAGTTTTGAGCCTTCCCTTGTTGTGGTCTGTAGAGCATGTATGTATAACAGGAAGTGCTTCATTTTTAAGCGCTTCTAAATTTAGTAGTTTCCTTCAGGATTACTTTTGAAGTGCCTCTGCCATTTTTTGGAGCACTTCAAAGGGTATGTATATCTGTCTGTCTTGCTCTTTGAAATGCTTCAAATTTTACATCCCCTGTCCACATCCTAGAATATGTTGTTCCTTCCAGGTTATCCAGTTTTTCAGGTTCTGGTGTGACTGAAGTATAAGGAGCTTCACTTCTCCTTGCCCTCCCTTTCCTAAAGTACTACTCTGTGACTGGAAGCTGAATATATTGCAGGGAATTGAGTTGGCAACATCATTCAGCTGGACTGACAGCATCTGTCACCTTGGGTCCACTTAACCTATGGCTTCAGCAATGTGGGGGAGAGAATTCTAAGAGGAGGCATCAGTTCTATCTCTACTCAGCTTTTCTTGAAATAGATGGGTAATTTTGGGAGTGGGGCAAGCAAGTTGGTTTAAGAACCAACTCTTCTTTTCAACCCTGTTATAAACAAAATGAGTAGGCAGAGGGATCAAGGGACCCAAGCTATGGGAAGAGAGAAAAAGAATGTGTAGACTGAGAAAAGGCAGAGCAAGTAAGGGAGAGATATTAAGAGAACAGCAGGAGAAATGGGAACAAAACATTATTATATGCAAATTTATTTTACTTACCAAGCCAGTTAACTATTACCATAATTAAATTTGAAGCAAGAGAAAAACTTCATGGATAAAACCAGCTGCCTATAAGATTTGAATTTCATTCATCCCATCCACTTTTTAGAGAGTATATGTAGCTGGAGTCCAACTTGTTTGCAAGTCAAAAATGGAATTAAAGCTCTAAACCAGTAATTCTCAACCAGAGTGTCATCAGGTTGGGTTGAAGGTTGCTGTGAACTGTGAGGAGATAAGTGAAGTGTTAGGAGATAAGATAAACTTAGATAAACTTGGCAGATAAGTGCAGGCTCAGGCTTGTCCCTGCTTGGATGATCCCCCATCCCCATTGTCAAGCCCCTCTGCAAGGAAGTAAGCACTGCATTCTATAAATCAGTTTTTGAAATTGGATGCCATTCTATTCACAAAGGTTATGGAAGGTTTGTTCAAGTCTAAAAAGGTTGAGAACCACTGCTCTGAATGGATGTATATAGTCGTAGAGCATGCTTTAAGTAGCTGCTGCATATCACAGGTTTGTGAAGTTATATCTATAAGTGGGTAAGGGCCATATGATTCTTCAAGCTTGGAAGGTACTAAATAATGTTCCGTGTTGATAATTTTAATTTGAGTAGCATTGGAAAGATGCGGGAGTGAAAAGTGAGGTGGAACTAGACAGAAGCAGAGGAGATGGCAGATTGTGGGATGTGCAGAAATGAGAAGTAAAGAAGAAGAGGTAAAGCAATTCACTGCATTTATTTTTTTTTTAAATTTAAACCATGGCCTGGTTTTGTCTACCAGTGTAAAGTGTACCAGGACCTGGAGTGAACATATTTATAGCTATCAGTGTAACCGCATGTAGAAGGTGGCTATTGCAGTACCTTATCTATTTCCTGGGCAAGTAAGTGATTGCTTGCTTACTTTGAGCGAATGATTACTCCAGGCTAAGCTGCAAACACATGACATCTATACTTGTGTAACTTACACAGATATAATTTTACCTCTGATTCTGTTAGAGACAATATTACACCAGAATGGGCAAAATTACCCTGGTTCAGGAACTTATATCTGCTTTTTTTTAATGTCAGCATAAATTAGTTAAACGTTCCAATATCAGTGTGTCATCTCCTCAGCTCCCCGCTTGCCCTTGAGATATAACATGTTTATCAGGCAGCAGCGTTCCCTCTGAGCTGTGCGGTGTGCATGGCCGTTCAGGCGCACCTGGCAGCGCAGCATGAGTGTGCCTGCATGGCCGCACATGCCACACAGTTTAGAGGGAACGCTGTTAGGCAGAGCATTTGTATAATCCCATTGCTACATTGTACCTATTATACTACTGACTTTTGTTATTCTTTGCACAGTATTGCTGCTGAGTGTATAAAATATAGAAGCGTCTACAGTTAATCTGAGAAATATCATAGAGCTTTCTTAAGTAAATCTGCCTGTCACTAAACCAGTCCCTTCTATAGGCCTTCTGTTTATTTAGCGTGCTTAACAAGACCTTTTTGATGATTTTCTGTTCAGAATTGAGTACAATAGCCAGTCTTATGTTTCATGTTGTACAGAACATTATAATGAAATTCATTGTCTGATTTTACAAAAAACTAGAACTCTTGGTTCCAAAGTAATACTTTGCTGCGGCTAGTAAAGCGACCAAAACGCTGGCTTGCATCCATAGATGCTTCTCAAGCAAATCCCGGGACGTCATTCTCCCCTTGTACTCGGCCTTGGTGAGGCCGCAGCTGGAGTACTGCGTCCAGTTTTGGGCTCCACAATTCAAAAAGGATGTGGAGAAGCTTGAGAGAGTCCAGAGAAGAGCCACGCGCATGATCAGAGGTCAGGGAAGCAGACCCTACGATGACAGGCTGAGATCCATGGGGCTCTTTAGCCTGGAAAAACACAGGCTCAGGGGTGATCTGATGGCCACCTATAAGTTTATCAGGGGTGACCACCAGTATCTGGGGGAACGTTTGTTCACCAGAGCGCCCCAAGGGAGGACGACTAAGTTGAACGGTCATAAACTACTACAAGACCGTTTCAGGCTGGACATAAGGAAGAATTTCTTTACTGTCCGAGCCCCCAAGGTCTGGAACAGCCTGCCACTGGAGGTGGTTCAAGTGCCTACATTGAACACCTTCAAGAGCAAACTGGATGCTTATCTTGCTGGGATCCTATGACCCCAGCTGACTTCCTGCCCTTTGGGCAGGGGGCTGGACTCGATGATCTTCCAAGGTCCCTTCCAGCCCTAATGTCTATGAAAACTATGAAAACTTTTATTAGACCAAGTGGACAGTTGTTTGATTTTGGTATGCACTGGATAAGTTATTTTCCTAATACGATTATCAGGAAATATTGCTTTAGTACTTGACAGTTCTTGATGTATGTTTTCAATCTCTTTTGTTCAGGTTGATCCATGGAATCGGAAGGTCAGGTGATATTTCTGCTGTCCAGCCTAAAGCAGCAGGTTCTAGCCTTTTGAACAAACTTACTAATTTGATAGTTCTGGACATTATAAAGCTGGCTGGTAGGTGTGAAACCAATAACACTTCTCTTTTGTAGGTGCCTGTGTCAATTAGAAAATGCTTCTTATTAATCTCTAGTTTACTTCTTATGTGCAGGTGTCCGGACAGTGACCAGTTGTTTTGTGGTTCCTATGGCAACCGGCATGAGTCTAACCCTTTGTTTCTTAACACTACGGCACAAGAGACCAAAGGCAAAATATATTATTTGGCCACGTATAGACCAGAAATCTTGCTTTAAATCTATGATAACTGCAGGTAAGGGGATAAACTGACCGTGTAATACAGAATTTGCGTGCATACTGTACGTGTTTATACCTTCCTTTTAATAGTGGTCCTGGATTTGTACACATGTTCTCCAGCAACAATCAGATAAATGGAAATAAAAAGCAGAGATGTTTAAACATAGTAATCATCAGAAGATATTATGACTGTGTAGAGACGCAAAGTATATATACTTGGGGACAAGTTAAGCATACTAATTTTATATGGGAGAGGAAGAGCCTAAGGCAGGGGGGGGCAAAATGCAGCCCACAGGCTGCATGGGGCCCACCAGGCCCTTCTATCCAGCCCGTGGGGCCCCTAAAAAATTTAGAAAATTAATATTTATCTGTCTCTGGCTGCCTGTTATGCAGCCCCCAATGGCTTGCCAAAGCCCAGTAAGTGACCCTCTGCCTGAAATAATTGCCCGCCCCCGGCCTAAGGGGAGTCTTAACTGATCTGTTCAGAACTCTGAAAATTTAAACAAGATTGATGTCACAAAAGCATCAAAGGAATGATGGGCTTCCAAGGGAAAAAAAAAAGCTGCCAGTATTGGACAGGTAGGATTTCACAATTGGATGTGGCCATTTTTACTCCTAGATTACAGACCAAAAGCCAGTCAAGAGTGACTATAAGTCATTTCACTTTGAGTTGTGTGGTTCAAGTTCTTTAGCTGGTGGCCTGTATCAGAATTTGATCCCTGCATGTCAATCTTGAGGGACAAGGTTGGATTGAGAAAGAGAAACATGTGTGACTGGTGCCATGCCATGGCTTTCCTGGGGGTATGAGGGTGCCTGTGTTTCATCCAGCCAATCTGGCACCTCTCTAATGATTTTAAGAGTGGATCTGGAAGCACCCACACAGTAGTGTAAATCTACTCATTGACTGCACTGCAGGGAGAATTAGGCTGATGGGAATCAATAGAAGAGACTTTACAGATATGGAAATTAATGTGCAAAATAAACTGCCAGAAATAGGAGCTAGGAAAATAAAAATTAATTAAAAATTAATGAAAGATGGGGTACAAATGCTACAAAAATAGATATTCTAAGAAGATTATATGACTTTCATCCATAAGAGAAAGTTTCTCTTGAGGGTAGTTGTTCAAATGATTTTACTCATTTTATTTGCTGAGTATCGTTCAGCAAAAAAAATGATGGAAAGTCTTTGTTGACATTTTAAACCTTTATTATACAAATATTAACAACAAATGGTAGAAGTGCAAAGTTATACAGTCATCTCTGGGCCTGAGCATGAAATGCTTGTCAGCAGTAAAAAACACTGTCACTGGAGATTGAAACCTCCTTTCCCTATGCCCTTCATAGGGTTACACATATATGACTAGCTATCTGTCTTCCACCCCGCAGAATGTACCCTTGATGGCCCAGTGCTACACAACATGGTCCACATTTTGTCACAAGACGAATTGTCCAAATTCAAGTGTGACATGTGCCTAGGCCAGGAAATGGACGAGTTGGAGGGTGTCATCGGAGCTGGGCCCTGCAAGCCTGTTTCTGCGGCTTTTCAAAGTTGCCATCTTGGCCTGGCTCAGCAAGAAATTGGCCAGGCAGATCATACTCCCCTTGGCTGCTCAGTATGGTGTAGAGAAGATGTACAGAGTCTTGGAGTAGTCCAAGGCCAGCATGCCAAAGAAGGTGCTGAGGACAGCAAAGAGTGGCTCCATGTCCTCCTTGCAGAAAGGGAAGGCCTCCGAGGCTGCCAGGTCTTAGTGGCAGACAAAGGCCCCATGATTAGAACCCCATGCAGCAGCAGCCACTGGAGGTCACCAATTCTCTTGACAGTGGGTAGTTGTACAGGTGCACCGGGCTGTGTGGATTTGCTGTAGTATTGCTGCCACTAGGCACAACCTCCAAGGACAAAAAGCACAGAAAATTGTGATGAATTTTCTCTTCATCTATTTAACAGACAACAGGAGGAGGTTTAAAAACAGGGCAAATAGTTCACCAGCTTTGCTTATCAGATACACTGTATACAAGTAGAACATATTGAAAACAGTAAAGTTGCAATTTTAAAACATTACAAGTTAATAATAGCAGTCTTATCACACAGCCCTTATATAGTTAATGTACATAATCATGCTTTTTAGTAACTGTATAGATTTTAAATATCAGCATCTGCTCTGTAGCAGCTCAGATAGTGGTCAGCTATAAAATGAAAACAAATTTATGGAAGCAAATTTAAGCTACTTAAATGTGTTAAAATTAGGGATGCACCAATAGAGATTTTTGCGGCTGATACCAGTGGCACTGATACCAGTGGCTGATTTTTAACGAGCCTTATCAGCTGATACCAATTCAATTACCAATATGCAGCCGGGCAGCTTGGAGAGCAACATCCAGCTGGTAAGTCTGTTGTGGGGGAGGGAGTGAGTGGGGAGGGAAAGGGGCATGGTGGGGAGGCTGATCAAGGCCCCCACGGTGAGGGGGGGAGTGGAGCAGAGGCAGGTGCTGCACAGCTGGGGCAGGGTGCGGGACAGAGCCACGAGTGGCGGAGCTGTGGAAGGGGAACAGCTTCCGCTGCTGCACACACCCTGGAAGGCATAGGGGCATGTGCCCCTGGATCTATGCACGGGGCGAGGGTGGGTTGCTGCTGCAGGCTGGGGCCAGGGCAGCACTGGGCTCTTCCCGGCGGGGGGCTGGGTTGCACTCAGGGAGGGTGGCAGCGGTGCTGGGAGGGGACCTACTGGGGGTGGGCTGCAGCCACCCCAAAATTTACCATAACCCCTTCACAGCACCACTGCCACCTGCCCCAAGTGCAGCTCGGCCCAGTCCCCAACCAGGAAGAGCCTGGCACAGCACCTGGCCCCAGCCCACAGTGGCAGCCTGCCCTCACCCTGTGTGCAGATCTGGCGGCACATGCTCCCCATACCTCCCAGGGTGCACGCAGTGGCAGGTGCCACCCCCCCGCCCCGTCACCCCCAGACG
>NW_005842119.1:1778886-1792469 GCF_000455745.1 Alligator sinensis | reverse complement strand
CTCCCCTTCCCTCCCCCCCTTCCCTCGCAACAGACTTACCAGCCAGACCCAGCTGCTCTCCATGCTGCTGGGCTGTGCTCCTGGCTGCCTGTGTGCTGTGCTGCGGCTGTGTGCATGCACAGGGCATTTATTGGTGAAATTATCAGCCACATCAGCCAAAAAATGCTGATTGCCAGTACTGTCAATTTTCCTTATATCAGTGTGTTCTGATATGGAACCGATGTATCTAGTTAACCTCTAGTTAAAATATTTTTAATGTGTCTTGTATATGTTTGTAACAGGGAGCCAGGGGCTCCTGTTACTTTATGGGAGAGACTGCAGCATAAAAAACCCCAGGTACTTGAGCAGAGGTTAGCTGCAGGAGGGAAGGCAGCAAGAGAACACTGCAGCCTAGGCAGTAAGTTGCCCATTAAGGTGAGGGGACACACCTGTAGCCAATCAAGAGAACACCTGACCAGAAGGGGGAGGAGCCCAGGGGATATAAATCTGAGATCCTGGTGCCAGGAGCCCTGCTGAGATGGGAGGTCATGTCAGCTTAGACTGGTGGGAAGATCTACAGGCCCTGGCAGGTACACCCAGGGCAGAGGGAGCCAGAGAATGAGACAGTGGTTTAGCAGTGGTATAATGACTGGGGTGAGGGGGCAAATTCTGAATTTAAAGCAGCTGCTTTGGGTGCGGGGGTTGTTGCTTTTTACATTTTGTTCTAGTTTTAAACCAGAGAAATGGATATGGCTGTACGGTATAGAGGCCACAAGGGTGCTGCAGGGGCACCCAGCATAGATCCCTTCAAGGGTCTGGGAACCCAGTGGGCTGTGTGGGATAGAAGTCCTAACACAGGGCTTTTCAACCTTTTTTGGTTGGGGTACCCAATGGCGTTGACTGGCCCCCCGGCGACCAGTCAACGAGCGGGAGGTTAGGGGTCCCCTTTATGCACTGGTAAAACCAGATGCGCTGGCAGCAAAGCAGAAGTGCTGCTGCATACCCCTGGTTGGCAACCCCTTCCTTAACGCATCAGGAGGAGGCAGAACTGAGAGCAGCCTTGCCCTGGGTCAGAGATGCCAGGGAGGGTTGAGTTGAATTGAGAGCAGCCTTGCTCTGGGTCAGGGATGCCAGAAGGGACTGAGACAGGGCATAAGACAGGCTGAAGGGCCTGGAGACCAGTACCCAGAGGGGGCTGAGGCTGAGAGAGCTGGGCCCGAATCAGTGGGGCAGGTCTGAAAGCCTACAGCTGAAGAAAAGAGAAGCTAAATCCAAGAGGGCTGAGGCCTCTACAATAGAGCTAAACTATGAATGGAATAACATCTGTGAAGCATGGGTGTGGCTATAGGGATGGAGGAGGCCAAATTTAAAAGCTCCCAAGGCTTTAGTATGTGCCATTTGGGCCATAGGTGGCGAGCACTGGCTCACAGTGCCAGCTGGCCACCAGTCAGCAGAGGTAAAGCGAGATGCTCACAGAGAATAAAGTAGTGTGGAGTTAGAGAGCTAAAGACTCAGGGACCCAGAAGGATTGGTTTGGTTGGTAGAGGACAGTGAGAACACTCCAGGACTTAGGGGCACTCTCCTAATCAATAACGAAGGAACATCAGGTCATGACAGGCAAGATAAATCGGGGTGTGGGGTAGGTTTATATGGAGCAGTGCTTTTCAACCAGTGTGCTGCGAGAATTTTGGAATGAGAAAAAAATTCTGTAGCTGGCTAGCACTAATGAGTAAGCTGCATCAATGAGATATTCACAGAAGACTTGCGTATGTGTTGGCTGTGGGGGAGACAGAACCAGCCGAGCAGAATGAAATTCATCTACTGCACGTGTTAGCTGTGGGGGATGCGTAGTTCGCAAGCCTTTGAACAGCTGTGCTGTGGAATTTTGCCATGGCGATGAGCTACAATGAGCTTATGAGTATGGGGATAGGGAATGCCTTAACAGGTGTGCTGCAGAATTTTTTTAATAAATAAGTGTGCCGTGGGTTGGAAATGATTGGGAAACACTGATATAGAGGACTGGAAGTGTGGGCAGGATTAGGGTGGCCCTAGGGGGTGCCATGGCCACCCCAGGGCCTGTCCCATTACTGTTTTCTTTTGCAAGTAATAACAACATAAAGTGTACAGTTGTATAGTTCAACTTCTTTTTTTTAGTTTGTGTCTAAGCTAGTCTTAAAGAACATTTCTAAAATACGATTGTCTTCATGAGCACTTGACTTAAATTGGGTTAAAATGGGCTAGCAAATTCACTCAGACTTCCAAAAATAAAACTTCCTTTCAGGTTGAGAGCACATGTGGAAATGTTCAGCCTCTGATGAGCATTTTGAAGAGAGTTACAAATAAGTAAAAATAAAATTATGGGGAACATTGAGTTACAACTTTAGCATTTAGTTAACATTGTTGGGTTTTTTTAAGGAGTTAGTTGCCATTACTGCTCCATCAGTTTGGAATCTTGCAAGGGCGTCGTTTTTATTTCTCCTCCTTCTAGGCTCCTGAACATTTAAAAATAAAATAAGAAAGGGTAAAAGGATTAATCTACTTACCAGTATTGGAAATCTCATTGAAGCAGTTGCTGATTCACAGTTGCTGCCCACCTTGCAAGGGGGGCTGGATTTTGCCTAAGGTTCAAGATCTTCGGTGTGAGCCAGAGAAGTTAACAACTATATGGTCAACATAAGACAAAATTGTTTATGAATCATGTCCCAAGCCTTTGTTTTAGCAATAAGTGAATAATTTTTTAAAAATTTGGAAATCAGAACCGTGCAACCTGGATCTAATCTGAAGATATAAACATATAAAAACTATTGCTTCCTAAACAATAATGTCTTGGTTCTGTTGGTGGGGTTAGGTTTTGAGCCTGTGGTGATAGAGAATGTATTAGAAAATGATGAGCTGCGCACAGACCTCCAGGGTGTGGAAGCTAAAATCCAGGAGCTTGGGGCTGAAAATGTCCTTTGTGTTCATTCTACAACTTCCTGCTTTGCCCCAAGGGTACCTGACAGGTAAGTAATTCTCTTGTGTTGTCCAAGGTGTTATTAACCTGCATAATCAAATTAATTCCTAAAATTGCTTTGGTTACTACTAGTAGTTAATGGAGCAAAATGGTCATTACAATGAAAGCTTCCTTCTTAAATTTCAGAGGATGGGGAAAAGGTAGATAGTAACAGTCTTCCACGGATGTCACATTTTCTTAATTACAGTCAGACGTCACATTTTCTTAATTACAGTTGCCTCTGCTGTTGTCTCCTTCAGTTCTCTGATAAATTCTTCTCATGTGAGGCCTTTGTAGTCCTAGTCTGTGCAGCATAATAATTCAGAAAACCCAAAGGTCAAGGTTTTTAAGTAATTCTTCTGTACTGGGGTAGGGTTGAGATGGTATTGTAGCTGTGAAGGTCTAGGAAATATGTGAGGAAAAGATTTTTGTGGGTGATATCTTTGATTGGACCAACTGTGTGGTTGGGAGAGAAGTTAGTCCAATCAAAGATACCACCCACAAAAATTCTTGCCTCTCAGGTTTCTAAAATGATATTTTTCTTTTACTTCATTTGTTTTTAACAGCAGTGCAGATCTGCTAATGTAACTACAGTGCAACAAGTCTCCAGTGTAAATGTACTGCCCTGGTATAAAACATGACTTGTATTGGTGTAGCTTCCCTTGGTTTGAGTACTTGATGGGTAGTCGCATGCTGCTGGTTCTTGAGATTAGCTATTAAATCACATTAAAAGAGGCTTCAAATGCACTGCATTCTTTCCTGCTATTATGTTTCCATGTAAGCAACTGGACTGTTGTTCAGTCTTCAGCTGAAAGAAAAATGAGAAATGAGCTTGTTTTTGGGCACTGTAATAAGATGCAGTCCACATTATAAAAATATTTAAGATCCCCTCTTCTGGAAGCAAGAATTGGGGCTACCGGTGGCTAAAAGTGCTTGATTTGTTGTGTCAGATTTTCAAGATGAGTATATTTAAAGTTGTCCCCATAGCCTACTTCTCCGAATGAAATCGAGTGTTTTTGCAAGTGTACATCTTTTTTAAACAGCAAGCTTTTAATAAGGCTTTGTTTAGATTTTGAAATAATAGTTCCATAACTCCAATTTAAGCATCACTGTACAATCATACAAAGATTGAGCAGTCTTACCAGTTAAACTTTTTATTGCACATTTTATATATCATTTTTGCTATTAATTAGTTTCATACTTGAAATATTTACTTGAATGTTTTAAAATCCAGAAAAGAAACATGATCTCTTACAAGTTAAAAAATCTAAAGAGACTAGTGAGAAATATTTTTCAATGTTATCTTGCATTAGTCTCTGCTATCCTAAAAATTATCTAAAAGAATTGTTGATTTACTGGCTTAAAATACACTTATACCTGTTGGTAGAAGGAAAGTGAAAAACAGTACCAATTCTGTTGGACTGCTATGACATTGCTTGAAGCTGAATCAAAAATATCAGAATGAAAATGGTCTGTTTTAGAGCCATTTCAAATTTATCTTTGATTCATCTTCCATTCTTTTTTTTTACATAGTGGTTATCAATCCTTTGTGCATATGATCTTAAATATTAGATATTGTAGGAGGGCATATCACAGATACAAGGCTACTTGAAAAAACTTTTTATTAAATGGATATAGTCAACTATTGAAGGCCGTAACGTTCATCATCTTAAAAGGGAAATATATTCTATACAGTATCTCTGAAGGATGCTTATTTATATCTCTATTTATAAACATCTTATGCTTGCTTTAATGCCCTGATTAGTTATGGTCTGAAGAACATTGTTTAAAATTTAGAAATGTACATGCTATTTGAGATTTAAACTTTATTTTTAAAAGGTATTTTGTAAAAGGATAAATACTTTGCATGCTCCTATAAATATTATTACACTTTGGACAAGCCATTATTATATAAATCCTTTTCCATAGAGAGAAATTTCTCTCTCTGGAAATAGTTTACCAGTTGCTGTTATGAGTAACCCCCAACATAGCTAGAGATGAGAGAGGTTTAGAGAAAATCTTCCTTTTTTAATTTTGTGAATTTACTAGCTCTTTGTGCATAGTCATTTCTACTGTTTCTCCTGAATATTTACTGAAGTTTCCCCCTTTTTTGTGAAGGGCTTTGACAGATCAACAGGGAAAGGAACATATTTTTAAAGATGGAAGTTGTTATAAAACCACAAAAGCACATATGGGGCCAGGGTCTGGTGTAGCATGAGAGCTTCCCTACGACTTTCTTTTGTTTTAAACTGACTAACTGTTCTTATTGTGGTAACATTTTTTTACATGGAGTTAAATACAAACCAGATTTATTTTTCTGTTGTTTAGCTTAGCCTGTGTCTGGTTCTTTCTCAGACCTGAAGAAGGGCACACCGAGCAAGTTCACATACAATTGTATGCAGTAAGCCTTCTCTGGGAGCACATCTACATGTGCTTTGTGTTGGGAGCAGCCTGGTACAGGGCTACTCTTATCCTGCTCTGGCCCCCTGCAGCAGCCAGGGGAGTTCCAGGCTTCCCTGAGGTGCCAGCTTGAGGACTAGCAGGGAGCACAGGGCTGGTCCCCAAGCATATAGTTCTTTTTTTTTCTTTTCTTTAGAAACTGTCAATTTTTTTTCCCCAACCTGTTATGCAACAATTATTTCTAGACATAGTCTTACAGACTGTATCCTAATTTTGCATTTCATCTTTTTTGTAAGAAAAACAGAATGCGTCTATCTTATGCATTTGCAGAAGCTTATTCCTTCTAGAGCTCAGAAGGGCAAGATGAGCATTGTCTGTCATATCTGTCCTAAACTTAGCAGATTTTCCTCTTCTGCACACCAAAGGAGTCCACAGGACAGGAGCTTGTTTTTCTCAGGACTTCTACAGAAGTTGAGGAGCAAATTTGACCAGTATGTTTGGTGTAGCATATCAGAATATTAGTATTACAATAACATCTTTTACTTTGGTCCACAAAATACATTTATAAACAGAGTGATGTTTCCTGAAAGGTTTCATACATTTTGTGGGTCAGAGTTAAGGGTATGTATTGTTGGAATGTGTGAAAATAGGTCTTTAACAGAACTGTGTAAAAGTATAAGAACATCTGTGTAAATTACTTTACACTTTCAAAGATGACGTTTTTAATTAATTTTAGAAAAATATGTAGGTTGGTGGAAATCAAGGGATTTTAGAAGGATAGATGCATAGCAAGATAGTTGTTATCAAGAACGCACTAAGAGTATTGTTGCAGTCAAAAATGGGATTCAAACAATGCAGTTAAGGATTGACACAACACCTTGTTCAATTAATGACAGAAAGGCTTTAATAACTATACCACAAATGAGCTATAAAACTAAATGACAGAAAAAGACTCCTTCCCAATATTCAATAAATGAGCTATCACAAAAGTTCTAGTATATGCTTGCTGTAAGAGTCTCTCTCACGAATGCAGGCAGGAAGTGGTTTCAGTCTTTGCAGCCTTCACTGGGTGCGGATCTGTCCTGGAGAGTGATCAGCTATTGCAGTGATCCCTCTGCCTCTCCAGGAGTGCAATTTTTGCTAGCAACTCTCTTTTGTTTTTATACAGTTCAGTTGTATAGCTTCTCAAAGCATTCCTTCTTGATAGTTGGTTGATTTAAAGTCCAAACAAAGCAGCTAGAGAGGGACCATCATATTACAGTTGCTAACTGTTTGGATACTATTTTGGGTCGCCCAGTTCCATAGTTTCATAGTAGCTAGGGTCAGGAGGGACCTGAACAGATCATCTGACCTGACCCCCTGCCACAGGCAGGAATGAATGCTGGGTTCACAAGACCCCAGACAGGTGATCATCCACCCTCCTCTTGAATTTGCCCAAGGTAGGGGCAAGGACTACTCCCCTGGGAAGAGGGTGGCCAAAATCTGGAACCAAAACTGTAAAATATTGCCTTCTGAACTCTAATCTAAACCTGTTCTCCATCAGCTTATTACCAGTTGTGAAACTTGTTTGTGTAAGCTTTTGATCCGTCCTTCAATCAAATAGGATGGCTCTTGATTGACTGAATGGGATACCTTGGGGCATTGATACTGTTTTGGGTAGTTGTTTTAACGGTGGGGCAGAACCCAAAATAGTCTGAACCGGTGATGGTCTATGGAGACGTTTGCAAAATCCCAAACAGACATTGAAAGCCTGTTCTGAGAAATATGCCTTAATCAAGGGAGGATGTGTCAACAAGGAGGATATAGGGATATGCAGTTATTTATGAATGGTTTAGCATAATAAGACATGGGATACATTTGCACAGGAGATGAAATCAATTGGGATTGCTTCATTTTACATGGTCCCACTCAGTCTTGAATTTTTGTGCAAGATGCACTGTTGTTATAATTTAGTAATTTAAATTGCATATGTAGGTCTGGCCAATCTTTCACAGTCATCAGTATGAAAGTTAATGAATACTTGCAATAACTTCTTCAGAACAGACCACTGCACCTATACAACTCCTAATAGGTTCCAGAACGCCTTAACCGGGGCCTGGGAATCCGTCCAGGTAGAGCCTGGATATAGCACTGGGGCCGGTGTGGCTATCTTTATTTGCCTGAAATCAATTCTAACAAGGAATTTTGAAGTAATTGCCTACTCATAGAGCGCATGTAAAAGTATAGAAGAAAAGATTTTGGCCAGTGACTTAAAATTCTGGTTTCTTGACAAAGGGAAGGCTAAGAAGAAAACAGGGTTCAATTAAATATAATGGGTAAAAAACTGCTAGTTACTAGTAAAGTAGAAGTGAAATGTCAGAGAATACTTAAGGAAGACTTGGGCAAGTACTAAGTGGTCAACAATACAAGCACTGTCCTAACTAAGACCAAATTCATATAACTTTAAAAATCGCGTGGAATCAAATATATTCAAATTAGCATTGTATTTTCCCCCTGCAAGCCCAATTCAGGCAGACATCCTTATTGAGGCAAGCACTTCAATTGGTCACTAAATGCATGCTTTTTTTAATTGACTTTAAAAATCACCCTCTGATCCCATGGTTGCAACTGTGACTTACGTTGAACTCATCTCAATATGCATTTATTTATGTGCATCTCTGAGTTTTTGACAATTTGTTTCAAAACTGTATAAAGCATTCACCAGGTTCCAAAACATGCATTCTTAATTTAGATTTGCATATAGACCAATTCCCACTCCCACATGGGTGTAATCATCCATGACCTCCAGGGATTGCTGCCACAGCCAATAGGCCAATTATAAATTAAAATTTGTTGATGCACAAAGAACCAAAAAATATTTGATTCATTGCCTAGTTCATTTCCCATGGTGATACCAGATGGATGTTGTAGGTTTTCCTACAATGTAAGTTCAGTATGAGCATCAGTACTGCATGATCCTCTTCATAGTTCTGGCATAACACCTCACCTTTCTTCTTGGTGGATCACTTCTGACATTAAGAATATATTAATTCCATGCTAATCAAGTCCTTGGCTGCTGCTTAGAATACAGGGTGCCACTTGATGTCAAGAGTGGTGTTGGGCTCTGAGATAAGGTTGGCAGGATTTGTACTGCGACTTCCAGTATCTTAGATTTAAGGTACTAAATCATCAATAAATGACGATAACTGCTCAGGTGACTTGGCTTGAACAGGCAACTTGAAGGGGAAAGGCTTCTTATCCTGTGCTACTTCTAGTCTTGAGGCATTTAATCCCCTAACCGGCTTTGAAATTTCAGCCAATTCATGTTTGGGCTTAGTATAAAAAGGCCTTTTTATTATTATTTTTAAAAAAATCATTGAGCCCAGATGATGGGGGGGGGGGAGGGTGTTCGTTTGGGCTATTTGCCAAAAGATCTTCTGGACTGAAGTCAATCATGAAAAATTTTGGCCCAGCACAAGAGGTGTAAACAAAGAAAATATAGCTGTACAATTGAGTTAAACAATGGGGTCACAGCTACAACCCTAGTATCATAGCTGAAAATTTTTTCCCTTCCCTGCTTGCCTTCATTTTGAATCTTTTGTAAAAAGTAGTTTTTAATGACCTGACATAACTTTACCGTGCTCATAAGTGTTTCTTTAAATTACAATTGTATGTTTGTAGACTGGAAGAACTGGCTGTGATTTGTGCTAATTATGACATTCCCCATATTGTCAACAATGCATACGGAGTTCAGTCTTCAAAATGTATGCATCTCATCCAGCAGGTACGAGGCATGTATTTCAAACTGAGCATGTTATGGAATTTGTTTGGAAGATGTATTTATATTAATGTCTGATTGTGGTTACACAGAAACACAAAATGTACAATGCTTGGAACTTTTGTCTGATATCTTCACAGATATCTGTGGCTAATCCAATGCAGTTACTGCTATCACACCTGGTTCAAAACCAAGTATGCTTTGAGTCAGCTTCTTTCTCCTTACTGACTCAGTCAGCCAGAATGAACACCCTTGGCCCTGTTCAGAACAGGGCTTCAGCCATCTTTCCACAAGGAAAAACTCCTTTTAGTCTAAAAAAGTGTGATATGGGCTCCCCCACTTCTAGATCTCGATGGTTATTGAGCATCAAGCAGCATTCCCCAAGTCTTGTGAGCAAATAGGGCAAAATCAGAAATGTACACAGTAATATTAAAAGAACAGGAAGAAAAAAATTCCCACAAATCATCTGAAATTTAATATTAAATATATAAAAATGTGCAACACATTTTAAGCTGTGCAGAAATTATTAGATGATTAGTAAAATGCAAGGTAATTCACCATGGGGAAAATCAGGGTGACCAGAGGGAAGTTGAAAGAGGAAAAGTGAGGAAGAAAAACTTAGTCTCTTGCTGTTCCTTTCTTTAGACTGCTAAGTAACATGTGGCCCATTTACCCATTTCTAACCCTTTTTCTATGTAAAATTATTTATAATTCAGTTATATATTCCAGATCTAACAGCACTTTCTGTATTACCATTTCTAATGTTTTCTCATTTTGTGTCAGTATTTCTCTCATGGAAAGCATATGGGAAAAATGTTATTTATAAATGTTTCCTTTTTAAAATAGGAAAATTATATTATAAAATAACAAGTACATATTGAGTGGATCTAGTGCCCAAAACCAATTTTGCCTTGTTTATTTTTAGGTTGCTGGCTTCTTGTTACTAAAATAATTAAATTCTATTCTCTTTTTACTTAACAGCATGTTTTAAAAACATGTTTTAATGGAAACATTCAAGAAAACACTCAGGATGTGAGGGTTAAAAAAATATATACTATTTTATAACTTGGTATATTTACTTTTCATACCTGTCAAGGTTTTGTGAAATATAATTGTTCATAAAGTATTTTGTTCGGTACATAGAAGGGAACTTTGCAGTAGATCAGGAGTGGGCAAAATGTGGCCCATGGGCTGCATGCGGCCCACCATGCTATTCTATCTAGCCTGCGTGGCCCCTAAAAAAATTTAAAAAATAATATTTATCTGCCCCTGGTTGCCTGTTATGCGGCCCTCGATGGCTTGCCAAAACTCAGTAAGCAGCCCTCCACCCGAAATAACTGCCCACCCCTGCAATAGATGAATATCATCCTACAGTTAATTAACGTTTCTACAGACCAAACTCCTTATGATAAAAATTTTAAGAACAGTTTAATTTCCTACCTTCCTACTAATGGAAAAAAGTAATTTATAATAACATTGTTACTATAAAACACTGAATAGCACAATTACATATATCCACGCAGTTGTTTCTGACTTGTTCCTAGATGCTTTCTATCATGTAAAAAATGTTTTAGTGAAGTGATTATTTTAAGTGTTGTCAACAAAAAAAAAATTTTTTTCAATAGAAATTGAAGTACCTAGGAAAAAATGACTATTAAGGTATATTTGGGATCATATGAATTCCATAGTAACAGCAGCAGCATTTTCAAGTATAATGGAGAATAAAGGATACAGTTACTGTATTTCCCTGAGTGTCAAAATGGGACAATCTTCAGCAACCCCCAGCAGTCTGCTCCCCAAGCACCCCTGCTTTCTGGCATACTCAACTGCCTCCAAACTTCACTTTCAGCTGACTGAGTTATACATCTGTAACTCAGCAAAAATGGGTTATATAGTCATCCTAACAATGGTAGAAATAGTTTAGAGCTCAATTGCCATCATCCTGAAGAGACTGAGATATTAAGACACTGCACTTCACCACAGAGAGGTGATGGATATACTATATATATGGTAGGGAAATATGCCAAGATTCCCTGGTGCAAAATACTCAACTGTAATAGAGCCTAAATAGTGCTTGGATACTATGAGGACTACAGAAATAAGTTCCTTGATGGATGGATGGAACAAAAGGCTAATCAGAGGGTTAGTAGAAGGAAAAATGCTGATTGTGAAGGGGAAGAAAAAGGTCTGTTTTTTTTCACTGTGCTTTCAACCAGCACTTTTTTCTTTTGTTATCAAGTAAATCCATCTGATAAACTTCTGAAATTCATCTCCCCACCAAAAAGCCACCCCCTTGCCCCAAAACAGTTGTTAAAATGTATATTCAGTCATTCTGTTTTGTTTATTTTTCTTATCATAGATACTAGCATTATTTATATTGCTTCAATATTTTCTACTGTTTTCATGTTGCAGCTAACTTAGTTAATTTAAAAATTCACATGGGTTGTTCTTCAGATATCAGGTTTTCCTAAAGTCTACATATTGTGCGCTAGGTAGGTATGATATAATTTTCTTTTCTAGGGTAGAATACTTCAGCCCACTTGAAGTGGTAGAGTTACTCAGATGTTCATACTAGGCAGTCTTATATAGCTGAAATTATGGAAGAGTTTTTTTTCAGCTTTGTCTCATAACCCCACTGATTTTAATGGCAATTATATATGTATGTATTTATTTATATAGAGAAGTAAACATGTGCACTGAGAAGTGTCCTTTTCTGATTAGTCATGCAATAACCATTTTCATATGAAATATATTTCTAGGTTGAGACTTCATTGGATACATTTTGCGTTACTGACTTTATTGGGGTTTACACAGTTACGATTAAAACCCCTTTACAATTCTTTGAAAATGTACTTCAGTCTGTAAAATTTCACCTTCATGCTGAACTTTACACCAATGTTTTTATTGGTTGAAAGACAGAAAATTACAAAGGACCAATGCAGACAAATAGTGAACTGTAATTGTGTGTGATTTTTTTTTTTCCTAGCACACTGTTTAGAAAAGGAGCTGTAATAATTTTTAATTTTGTTTTAGTACTGATATATTTTTATCTGATTTTAGGAACTAATTCTTTCTCATTGTTTTTAAACACAATGAAGTACAAAATGATGCTGTCAGATGCTAATTCTCAACCTGTACCTGTTGTTATTTTTAGGGTGCTCGAGTAGGTAGAATAGATGCTTTCATCCAGAGCCTGGACAAAAATTTTATGGTTCCAGTAGGTGGAGCCATCATTGCTGGCTTCAATGATTCCTTCATAAAGGAGATCAGTAAAATGTATCCAGGTAAATTATTTACAAGTCAATTAATCTTTTCTAAATAAATATAAACAACTTGCATATCAGTTTCCCTTCATATCTGAATATCTTTTTTATGAAGATAATCTGTATTTCTGTATATCATTATTTTAGGAAGAGCATCAGCATCTCCTTCCTTAGATGTCTTTATTACTCTACTATCACTAGGTGCAAATGGCTACCGACAGCTACTAAAACAAAGAAAGGTAAGCTTTGTGGCAGAGAGCACTTATTTTACGTTATAAGTGTTATAATTAGTTTTTGACCTAACAACGTTTTCCAAATGAATATGAGTAATTTGCATATTTACAGTACGTCGGAACCAGAAAATTAATCTCATGCTCTATACTGTATTATTGCACTTCAGGAACTGAATATGTGATTATTTTAAAATTGGCTTTAGAGTAGACCTTTGCAGTTGAAGATTTGAAGAATGCAAAATTGAGATGGATTTTTTTTTACTTTAAAAATAAAATTATGTTAACACGGATCCATTTTGTCCAGGCCATTTGACTTATTCAGCAGTGCATATGGGAGCTTGTAGGAGACAATTATGAAACGTTTTGAAAACAGTTAATGGAAGCATTAATGGTTAAACTTTCAGTCAGATTATCAGAAGTACCAGCAGACTGGGCAGATATAACCCTGTAGCTGTGTTAGGGTTTTTGCAACCTGCCAGTTGTGATGACCTAATAAAGAAAGTTGTGAGGATTTGCAGGGAATGTCCGTCTCTTTTTGTTGTTTAATTTTGTAGTGGGATGAAGTGTGATAAGTCTTGTTAATTATTATTTACACATGCAAGATAGGTGTAGCAAATCAGTGTCAGTTTTACGTAGGCATTCTGTTCAAATATAATTTCTTCTGACATCATTGACCATTAGATAGAGAAGCATGCTGGACACAGTATGGCTAACTATATGAAAAAAATTATGGTAAGTTTGGCTAGTGACAGACGTGAAAAACCCCCCCACGCTTTACCGAGTGAAGCAGCACGTTAGTTTGACCTGCTCTGCAGCGTCTGTATAGATCAGTGCTCCAAGAGCGTTGCAGGCAGCGACGTGGAGGAGCACTGCCGAGATGATGGGGATTTGGGGGGGGTAAAGGGGTCAGTAGAGGAGGCCACGGTGGGGAATGGGATTGGCCCTGCCGTGGCAGGGGG
>NW_005842119.1:1747359-1778622 GCF_000455745.1 Alligator sinensis | reverse complement strand
TCCTGTTCCCTGGAGGAGGCAGCTGCAGTGGCGCAAGAGTGTGGGGGAATGGGGTCAGGCCTGCCGTGGTGGGGAGGTGAGGGTGGGGGGAGCAGCCCCAACCCCAAAGCAGCAGGGGTGAAGCTGGAGGGAGTGGGCCCAGCTCCAAAGCCAGCGGGGAGGGCCGCAGCAGGGGCGGGGATTTGAAAGGGAGGGGAGCGGGCCTGGACCCGAACCGACGGGGGGGAAGAAGGTCGGGCCTGAAGGGGGTGTGGCTGGACCAGCGCTGCAGTGGAGTGGGGGCGCAGGGCTAAATGGTAGGCTCAGTCCCTGCCACCCGCCTCCCATAATTTTTGATGGGTTGTTTGCTAGTATTATCATATTACTTGAATCCAAGATAAGGTTTTTTCTGTAATCAACAAGGGGGGAAGGCCTTTCATCTTAGGTTCAAGTACAAGTAGGGAGGAGGGGCTGCAGGGTGGGAGTCAGCATCGGGGGGAGGCAGTAGAGAGTTTGGTTAGTTGGAGGGGAGGCAGTGCAAGGGGCAGACAGTAATGAGTGGCAAGTGGAGCGGGGGACAAGAGCAGGCACCTTGGGACGGGGCAGGCATCAGGGGGAGCAGGCTAGAGAGCCCCCCCCCGGGTGCTGCTTGCCCTGCTGTAGCAGGTGAGGGATGAATTTAAGACGGCTCTCTAGAAATTAGATTTTAAAAATGGAAAATTATAATGAATTTCTATGTTTTCCATGTCTAGATTCTAATTAGTGGCGTCTTCTTAAATTCAGGAACATCTTGGATTCAGGGAAATATAATAACTTTTCTCAAGTCCCTTGCTCTGAGCTATGAATTGCTTGCCCTGCTGTAGCAGGTGAGGGATGAATTTAAGACGGCTCTCTAGAAATTAGATTTTAAAAATGGAAAATTATAATGAATTTCTATGTTTTCCATGTCTAGATTCTAATTAGTGGCGTCTTCTTAAATTCAGGAACATCTTGGATTCAGGGAAATATAATAACTTTTCTCAAGTCCCTTGCTCTGAGCTATGAATTGTAGTGGAAAATGCAGTCTGCCTGACGAGTTCCATTACAGGTCCCCATATTCAGTTGTCTACAACTTTAATTAAAGTTCAGTCTTTTAAGCTGCTGATGTATGTTATTTTTGTAGTGCCACAAACTTTGTGGCACTACAAAAATAAATTGTTCTGTTGTGTGCACATGTGCAGACCCCCCTGACGGAAGTGCAGTGAAGTTGCCGTGAAAGTTTGCTTTCCAGTCATGGGGCAGTAGTTCCCTCCACCCCCAGGGGAACCTGTCCATGAGCCTGTCTGGCTTGTCACTTGACCCATCATCCGTTGCTTATGTTTGCCCCATCAGCTATTGTTGCCTGCTGAATAGGCCTTGGAAGGAGGAGGAATAGCAGAGCACTGTGAGTTACTGGGAAACAAGAATACCTGTGCACATATTAAATTTGTTGCAGAAAACCTTCCTTTGACAAGTTGTTGTTTTAAACAGCAATTTTTTGCTGCAGATCTGCCATTTTGCAGCTGATTTGGTCACTTTTTTAGTACTAGAACATCTTGATGCAAGCTTTTTGTCACAGGAAAAAGCACAACAAATATAACGCCAGAGCCCTTAGACTGATTTTGTTTGTTTGTTTTATATCTACCACAGGCTGAATTTTTTTTTTAATCATTTCTATAAAAGCAGCTAAACCGTTTTTAGAATGCTGTTGTCTTCCTGCCCCCCTGCCCGCCCTGGGGGGCTTTAGCATTCTCCACAACCTTCTGCCCATTGCTGTCTCTTCCAAAGCATCTTATGTTCTTAGGTCTTGTTACTGTGCTTGCACCACATATTCCCTTTTCGTGCCCCTAACTCATGGCTGGAATATTTCCCATATACTCTTTAGATTTCTGGCTACATGCTCAAGCCATATCTGCTGAATGAGAACTGTTGCTGCACTGTTTCCTTTCTTACGTGCCATGACTTGTTAACTTCATAAATTAACTTCATCATCCTTATTGTGGACAATGAAGTTGTTTCCTAGTTGTCTGACATTGATCCATACAGCAGCACTGTTGCTATCTTTGTTCTGTAGATTTTTTTCTCTCAAATGAATTGATAGTTTCCTATTCTAGACCACTCCACTTACTCCCCTCCCTTTCATCCAGGTCTTATTCCTTGTGCTCCTAATTATTTATCTCTCTCTCCATTTTCTCACACAAGACCCCAGATACTCAAACATGGTACTTGCTGGCTGTCCAGTGCCACAGGGGTGTTGTAATTGCTTCAAAATGGCCACAACATGCTCTGTTTTTTCCCTGCAATGCATAGACTGTGTTTTTCCAAGATGTGTCTCCATCTGTCCAGGTCACTCTGTACTTCTACAGTAGTAAAGACCACGTCATTTATGAATAGTAGGGGACACTGTGCACTAGGGGGTCTCCTGAATGTCCTTGGTGAAGAGACCTGGGATCAGCATAAACAGGAACAGGTTTAATGTTGACTCTTGGACTATGTTTTTGAGCAGGAAGTATGCAGTCTCCTTCTGTGCTGCTTTCAGAGAGTAAGTTAAGGTGAGAGGTTTTGAAAATATCTTTTTTTCCCCAAACGGTTTCTTGGCAAAACTGGCATGGGGTGAAGCAGGAGCAGGATATTTGGTAGGGGAGTAGAACTGGAGTTAGAGATGCTATTTGCTCTGACTACGAAAATAGATAAACTTGGGCAATGAGCCCCTGAAAATCCCCATTTGTACATGCCTAGGGGAGCAAGTGCTCTACTAAAATCTCTGATTACTTCATGTGTATTGAGCATGTTCCTAGGCACCAGTAGCTTTCTTTAGGCTAGACATAGAGCTAGAACTCTGAACAGGACAATGGCTACCCAGTAATAGCACCATTCCTCCTTCCTCTTCTTTGGGTTGAGGAAAAGTGTGCTAGACTGTGAGTCAGGAGATGATGTTTAATTGTGATCTGAACTCTGCAACTTATTGGTGTTAGTAGTTTGGTATACAGCACTATCCTTTAAGCAGGTTCTTAAAGGCATACCTTAAGTTAGCAGATAAGTGTGATTGTGCCTGTTTTATAGATGGAATCAGAGGCATAGGTAGTGATTTTTCTCAACCTTGAGCAGAGATGCAGGGGGTGGGGCTGTTATGCTAAGCACCTGAGAGTAGTGCAGGGAGGGAGAAGGTGGGGAGTGGGATCAAGAATGGGAGGGTCTTACCTGACAGCAGCTGATGCTGCAGGGGATGGCTCCCTTTACGCTACCTTGCTGGGTAGCTGGTTCCAAGCACCTTGCCTGACTGTGGATGCTGGGGTGCTGGCTCCCTAGGAGCTGCCGTTCTGGTACCCACTCCAGATTGGCACCTGGATCTGGTGCCCCCCTCACCCTATCCTAGTTATATCCCTGGATAAAGTAACAGAGAAGTTGCACAAGGAAGAACATTTTCAGTCAAACAGTTTCTCATAGGAAAACTGAGAGAACTTTTTTTTTTGTATGTACTCATCCTGATTTTTGGTGTAAATCCCCATGGAAATATTTCAAATTGAAAACCTGAATTCTAGACAATTTTCTAAATTTTGTGCCAGAAATGTCATTTCTTGATTTTTTTTTTTTTATTTTGACTTTTTTTTTTATGTTGTCTCACTGCTATTGATCACTTAATAGTTGAAATAAACCAAATGTACATAAAATAAAATCATTTCACTTGGTACTTACTGGAGCAGCTAGAAAAGACAACACGATCCAAGTATCTCCTGTTTGCATTGTAATGGCACTGACAGAAATGGCTTGAGCCACCAAGGACTGCCCAATACATAGGCACAGTAGAGATCCTCAGAGCCTCTGCTTGGTTGCCACCTAGCTCTGTAAGTTCTTGAGATACTTAATTGCTAGTGGGCAGGCTCACAACTGTTTGGGCCTTGATTCTTCTCCCAAACTTCTCTGTGTCTAAGACCAGGTATTCCCTCATCTCTCTTGCCTCTGGGGCCCAGTCCAGTGGCTGTTTTCAGAGCATATCATTTGGGCCTTGCACAAAACTGCTTCTGTGTGGTAGGGTTTTTCCATTTTACCCAAGAGTCCAGGGGTCAGAGCATTTTGCTGGGATGTATGACCCAGATTTGAATGCCTATTCTGATTTGATACAGGGACTTGAACTCAAGTCTGCTTCATCCAGGGTGCATGCCAAAATCTCTTGCTGAAAAAGCAATAATTCTGTGGTCTAACCAATAATTATTATACAAAGTGGAAAAATTTCAGCAGAAGAGACTTCAGGGAGGTTCATCCCCAGGAGTGTGTTCTACCCAGTGGTTCTCAACATTTTACACTCAAGACACTCCTCCATAACTGACCTGGATTGTGTAGAACCCAGATGAGAGCCACTGTAAAGTCTCAGTTTACTTTATCTCCAGGCTACCACTGCTGCCAGGTGAAATTGCAGTGCACACCCCTGTTTCCAGGCACTCCTACCTGTGCTATGTTTTTTCTCCCATACCTTTCCTGCTCCATTCTGTTGTCCTTCCCTATTAGTTGGCAATTTGAAAATAGGAAATACAGGTTTTGCAGAAGCTGAATGTGTCTGTGCCTTACACTACAGAGTCCCCCTGTGGGCTGCTGCCTGAATTCCCTGTTCACAAACTGCAAGCCAGCAGGGGTGTGGAGGGAAACAGGGAAGGGAGAGGAGCAAAATCTAATGCAGACTAGAGCACCAGCTGCAACATCTAATGCAGACAAGAGCACCAGCTACTCCTCACCAGCCCTGTGCACCCCTCCGGAAGACAGAGGCACATGGAGCAGTTTCACTTGGCCAAAGTAGCGGGGGCAGCAGTGCTGACACTGTGGCACCCTTGAAAGGGTCTCTCAAGGCCCCAGCTGAGAGTCACCGCACTAGACTTAGCTGAGAAAGCATTTCTTTTTCTCTTGTGAAATGGCTGACCTTACTTATCTATGGGTAAATACTAGGGCTGTCAGACGATTAAAAAATTTGATCGCGATTATTTGCCCAATTAAAAAAAATTAGTCACAGTTAATCGTGATTTTAATCGCACAGCTAAAAATTCTGCACAGAAAAACTCAATTATGCAGGTACGTTGTATGGTACTGTGGGGAGAATTTGTGAAGATGTGAGGGGCTGTGGGTGTGTGAGGGGGTTTTGACTTGGTGGAGGGGCATTGCCCGCAGGGGATCTAGAGCCTGTGGTGGGGAGACCCCTGCATGCCCTGGAAGGATGCTCAATCTGAGCAGGGTCTCTGTGAAGCTGCCCTGGGACCAGGGTGCACCCCCGACCAGAGTCCAGCCTCACCTGACCCTTGCTCCAGCAGCAGCGGCCACGGGCAGCCCAGGCTGGAAGCAGCTGCTCCAGCAGTGGCCCTGGCCTGGGCCTGAACTTTCCCGTTTATTTGCTTAGCAGGTCCCAGACATCCTCGTGCCAGGCAGCCCCACCACGGCCCAGTGCCACCTTCCTCAAACCCCCAGCACTGCCAGCCAGCTGCTCAGAGCCCTAGATGGGGGTTGTGGGTGGGTGTGCCCCTGCCCTCGCCTTCCTGCTGCAGCCGCCTGGAGTCCATGTCCCTCCAGGACCCACACAGAGCTGCTGCGGCGAGGCTGCCTGGTACCCTTTGGCTCCACAGCTTGGGGTGGGTTGGGACCAAATGGGAGCTCCGGCATGAGCTGCCTCTGGGCTCATGGGTCCCTATGCATCCCTAGTCTGGACCCCTGGGAAGCGGTGGCGACCCTGCACCCTGCGTCCCCGCAGAAGCAGCTGCTGCTGGTGGGTGGAAGTGGGACTCCCACTGAGCCACTTCCCACAGCCCATGCCCACATGCCCGGCCCCAGCCTAGCACTGCCACCGCCAAGCGCTGTGCGGGTCCCGGCAGGAGCCCTGGCATTGCAGGGAGGTAAGCAGCAGCTCAGCGCAATTTGGGATATGGAGGCACTGGGCTGGGGCTGGGCATATGGTGAAGCGCAGGCCAGGGGCTGTGGGAGGTTACTCCACAGGAATCCTGCCTGCTGGCAGCAGCTGCCTCTGTGGGGGCACAGGGTGCAAGGCCTTCATCGCCACCACTTTTCTCCAGGGCCTGGATCAAGAATGTGTGCCCAGAAGCGGCTCATGCTGGACATCCCAGGCAGTTCTGGCCCACCTTGACCCCAAACAATGGGACCCGAGAGTGCCAGGCAGCCCCGCTGCAGCTCAGCACCGCCTTATCCAAACCCCCGATGCTGCCAAGGGCCCTGGCATTGTGGGGGTGCCCCCCACCTCGCTTCAGCCACCCAGAGCCTGCACCCAGGCTGCCCTACAGCTCCTCTGTTACAGCCACCCCTGCCTCGCAGGGTGGTCTGGATCAGTGGTAACTGTAGTGGGGCAGGGCAGCCTGGGCTCGGGCTCCAAAACCACATGCACAATTAACATACAAACAAAAATATCATGTGTTAATTTGTTCTTGCATTAATCATGCACATTAATGGCGATTAATTGACAGCCTTAGTAAATGCCCAAAAGTTATGGGTTCCTGAGCATTCTTAATTTATCCCTTTGGGGCCCATGGTAGTCTTTAATCATATGATCATACAGTACTTATTGTAGGATCTTTGCCTCTAGATGGGTCATGATTGATATAGAAGATTGCACATAGAGAAAGGATGCTCGACTTATGGCACTAGTCTAGGACCTGAAAAATCATAGTTCTATACTGGCTCCATCACAGAGTTTCTGTGTCATATTGAGCACAACCCGACATAATGCATACACTTAAGGGGGCTTGTCACAACCCAAGGGTATGATTTTTTGTTTGTGGCCGCTTCGGCGCTGCTGTTTTTTTCCCCGCCACTCGTAGCTTTCTTTGCAGGGTGCATTTCTAGGTTGCAACAGAGAAATGCACGTTGCAAGGAGTTCCTGCCATTTGTATTAAGATTTGTGCCCCACTATTGGCCAGTTCTAAATTATTCCCCCGTGGCGGCTAGCGATTGGCTTGCTAGCCGTATAAGAGGCTTGAGCAGTTTCTGCCCAAGTTGGAGGACTCCACGACTATCAGGAGGAGGAGAACTTCGCGTCTCGTGAAGATCTCTAAGCGCTGTGGAGCCTATTGGACCCAGCGTGTATCTCAAGAAGGCTATAGGGGTCTGATCTACCTCTCGCCTCTCCCCGTCGCCGCCTGATCCCTCGACGTACCCTTCCCTGCGCGCAAGTTCCACGGAGCCTAGCAAACTTCGTGTGAGTGAATCCAGAGCTCTACCCGGGTTCGAGTCCTGCAGTTTTTTTTCTTCCCGTCGCCGAAACCCCATTGCGACGTACTCTCGAGGTTTTTGTTCATCTTCCTGTCGCCGAAACCCCATTGCGACGTACCCTCATGTTCTACAGGTTCGAGTTTTGTTTTGTTTTGTAACTGCAACTCAAGCAAGTTTTCCTGCCTGCACCGCGACCATCTTCGGTGTAAGTAAAATAATCTTAAATCAACCACTAAGCGTCCATGCCTAATTCTAGTGTGCCGCCTGTCTTCCCCGACCCAGCGTGTCCGGGCTGCTGGCCACAGCCCGCCGCGAAAAAGAAAACCCCCCGAGGGCCTCGGACCGCTCCCGGCCCGCACAGGGCTTAGCTAAAATTTTGCGGGCACCATTAACTCTAGTGCTTCCTATTGTTTCAGTGCTTGACTTTGCCCCCTTCACATTTTAAGCATATTTTTGCACATAATATCATATATAGAAATTGTGGATAACGTCACCATAGCCTGAAATAAATAGGTATTTAAAATCATCCAAAATTCATCTGTTCCATTACTATATTTAGTGTTAAGCCAAATGTCCGTGGTCTCCTGACCACGTGCTGCTAGTTTGTGAAGATCTGGTAGGACACATGGTACTTGATCTTGTTTCCAGCTCTTTCTACAGGCACTCAGGGTTTTTGTAATGGTATTTAAGTGTCTGTAGAAGCAATTAGAAGTGAGGAAGAGTAACTGTATAAGCAACTTCTGTAATTAAGCAAAAATGTAATCAGTTATAGTTGTGAGTATGGTTAAGTTTTAGAAATGAAGTGGGAGGTGATCCAGAGGCTTTAAATTTGAAGATGTCATGTATGGAACATTAAAAAGAACAGGTGTGATTTGTGGAATAAATTGTCTAGTAATCTTCTGTTTTGGATGATTGTATATATTGATGTCTGCATCAAAAATAACATTTCTTTTCCCTTACACCTTTTCCCCTAAAAATGTCAAACATTATTTGTGCTTTCTGTAAAGTTGGTTTGGATTGCAAGATTTACAGTAGTAGTGAAAATGCAATGTAGAGTATTGGGCATTGCCAGTCATAAATAATTTGGTAATTTTTTAGTAAATAAAATGTCCTAATGAATAGCTGTGCATTTCAAAAATAAGGACACCATTTTTTTGGAAGTAGGATTTTAAAGTGAATAAAACATTAGATTTTTACAGCTTCATTCAATAGACAAGTTTTTTAAAATTCAAAATGTGGTTATACTCCATAAATGCAGCCCTATATGTGGTGTAAATATGTTTCTTTTATTGGATTTGTTGTAGAAATAGGAACCTTTTTTGTTTTAAATGTGCTTGTTCCTGAACTGTAAAAATTTAATAGTGATAGTTTATTGCTTGTGCCCTGCAAAAGCAGAGGCAGAGCTATTATGCTCTCAGCAGGAGCTATTTATAGCATGACATTGAGTACTCTTTTCTATATTGGTACAGCTACACCTACCGAAAAAAAAAGTCAGGCTATAAAAAAAACTCCAAGTATTTTCTCTTTCTTTTCTTATCTTATCCTTCTTCACTTCAAATATTATTTCAGGTTATTTGAGCTCAGCTCAAAACAAAAAGTTCACATTGTCATGGAGAAGTGGTTAATCTCTTGCAGTAGAGGGGGAAACAAAAGCCTTAGACTATCCAATTTCTATTTCTCTAGGAAAAGCTGGTTAAAGAGGCAAAATGTATCTGACTGAGAGAGGAGTATACAGGGAGTGGGCTGTTCTAGGGATCAGCATTCATTAGGTGTGCAGTTGTTAAAGGACTTGGGGAGCTATAAGGATCTGTGGAGAAATGGGGCGAAGTGGTCATTTGTCCTAGGGCAGAACAGTGAAGTGGGGGTACTGGTGCCTGGGGAAAAGTGAATATAGATGAGAAGTTGATGCTGTTCTGAAGGAGGAGTACAGGAGGTGTGCCTGCAGGGAAGAGCTGACTGCAAGTGTTTTCTCTAGAAGTATCCTGCTGCTTTCAGAGAGGGAATGCAAATAGGCCACTGGAAGCCTCTTTCCCCCCCCCCATCCCTTTTCTAGCCCTTCACTGTCATCACATGTAAAGACTCATGCTGCTTTGCTTACATTATGTTAATTGAACCAATAACCATCTTTTACTGTGTGTTTTGCATACTACCTAGAATGATGGGACCATGATATCAGTCAGAGCCTGTAGGCCAGGGGCGGGCAAAATATGGCCCGCAGACCAGAAACAGCCCATCAGGCGATTATCATCTGGCCCATGCGTGGATGCCTACCAATTCACTGCATCTGGCCTGGCTCTGGGCTGCCCCTGCTCTGCTCGTATGGGGCCAAGCCCCACTCACTCTCATGGGGGCAGTGCATGCTGTACTCCCACCATTGCTTGTGGGATGGTCCTGACCCTAGCTCTGCAAGTAGGGAAGTGGTGGCAGGAGGGAGTAGGGAAGTGGCAGGGGAAGGGCAGCAGTGGTGGTGGGTGGGGGCAGGGAAGTAGTGGTGGTGGTAGTGGTGGCAGGGAGGAGTGGTAGGGGCAGGTGGGGGTGAAGCAGCAGCTGGATGGAGCACAGGAACCCAGGGCTGGCCAGCAGGAGGATAGAACCCAGGTCAGCTGGGGCATGGGGTTTTCCTGGTTCCATCACGTGGGCCTTGCCTGAGTTCTTTGTGTGAACTGCATGCCTCTAGGGGGAGTCCCATGTAATGGAGCTGGTGGCTGGCCCTGCTCACTGCTACATGCGGGTCATGGGGAATGGCAGGAAGCTCTATGCTATGGAGCCGGGCCAGGCCCATCCCTCTCCCTGCCTCCCTGGCCAAGCCCCATGACCTGTGCCACCGGCTTCATTGCCTGGGGCTCAGGCATGCGAGCCCTGTGCAGTGGAGCCACCAGTCTAGCCCTGGAGCTTATCAGGACTGCAAGCTGCTGGGGGACTCTACCTGCTGTGGGCCATGAGCACCCCAAGGGCCCGTTGTCTGCTGCTACCACTGGCAGCAGGGGCTGTGTGCAGTGGTGGGGAATGTGTGAGAGGAGCATGTTTGTAGGGTGGACACACACACACACAGCCCCTCACAGACCCCACATGCCCCCACACATTCCCAAAAACCAACCCCCTATACCCACCCACACCCCTCCACACATTCACCCCCACTCCCTCCCCCACACCGCACATACACAAACCCATAGCCCCGCAAACCCATACCCACCTACACACCCCCCACATACCCACCCACACCTCTGTACAAAGCCCCCCCCACACACACACACACAGAGTCTCCCACAAACCCCATACCCACCCATCCACCATATACAAGAGTAAGACTTCATTTTGAAGGCAAATCTCCTTCCTAAAAGGAGTACTTCTGGAGGCAAGGGAAGGGACTTCCCATGGCAAAGGTCAGGGTTTAGGAGTGGGATGTCTGGTCCCAAGGTGGCGACCATGGGGTGGGACACCTAATATGAGTCACTAATATGCCATAATGATCCAAAAGATGCACGCTTTGGCCAGATCCAGACATGCAGGCATGTGCGGTTTGTGGCACCACAAACCTATTTGTAATGCCACAGGCCACACCCATGGCATGTTAAAATTTGCCTGGGGGCAAGATTTGCTACCAGGAAATCCTGGCAGCAAACCCCCCCCCCCCCCCCCCCCCCCAAAAAACAAAAAAACTCTGCAAAAAAAAAAAAAAAAGTGGCAGCACACACCACAGGAGCTTGTGCCAGCAGACAAAGAGGCTTGGTCCTCCCAGGAGATGCTCTGGCTGCCAGCCAGAGCATCTCCACTCTTCTAGTTCTGTCCCAGCTTCTCCAGCATGCCAGGAGGATCAGGGAAATGGCAGTTTCCCTGGCGCGGGGCATTTTGCCCCACACCAAAGTGTGTGTGCAGAGGCATGCAAAGCAGCAAAAAGCAGCACAAATTCATGCTACTACTTTTTTTGTCACTGCAAGCACATGCCCCTGCATGTAGGGATGCACCCTTTGATTTATAGCTGTTTGGCATGTTTTATCATTTATATAAGAAACCATAGATTGTATCAACAAAAATAAATGTTTTGTATGCTGTTCATAAAACTTTATATAAAGGTTTGCGGCCATTCTGCTTCTAAATTAAATAAATAAGTAGTGAGAGAACAAATATATTTAAAACTTACAAAAGCTGAAAGTTTTGAGCACCAAGATTCAAATAGTCTTTTAGTCATTTAGAAAAGGAGACAGTAGCTTCTGTCATGAATTTTGTGTTGTGTTAGATACCCATGTTGTAGTTTGAGGCCTTAACAAGGTACTGCAGGATTTTCTGTGTATATGGAATTTATAGACGTTTTGTAGAACTTGCAATCAGATCCATAATTTCTGTCACTTAGTTGACATTTCTGCATATACTTAAATTAAGGTATGGACTTTGTAAGTGGGAGGTCCGAAGTAGTGCACGTATCCAGGGGATGTACTAGGGGTTATGTGACCTAGAAATAAAAAGATACCAAGTATGTGCAGGGTAGTGGCAGTGGTGTCTCCCATCTTGGGTATAGTAGCTTAGTGTTTACATTACACATACAGGAAATGAGATATGGGACCAAAGCCCTCCTCAGCCTGGGTGGGAAAAGAGCAGTTAGGCAGTGAAGAAGTGAAAAGTCATGAGTTTAAAAGGAAAGCAAATTGGAGCATCAGTCTTTGGACCAGGACACTCAGCTGCAAGGAAGAATTTTTGCTTGCAAACACGGGACTAGAGTCAGTGGTCCAGAAGGTCCTTCCCAATCCTGGTCTTAATCCCTGGAGCCTGCTAAATGTTATACTGCTTGTGTATTATAAAATATATAAACATTCCTTTTCCACATGAACTTGGTACTGAACACAATGCTGTCAGTGTGAGTTGGGCATGCTGTGAGGTAGGGGTGGCCAACCTGCACCATGGATGCCACGGGTGGTATGGGCAACCTCTGTGTGTGATGTATGTCAGATTGGGGAGGAGCCAAGCAGAAAGCAGAGCATTGGACCGGGCAGGGAGTAAAAGGCAGGGAGCAGAAAGCTGATCAGCAGGTTGGGTAAGGGAAAGGAATTGTAGTAGTAGTAGTATTTGGGGAGGGTGCAGGGCTAATTTGTGGCATGCCTGCCAAGCAGATTGGCCCCCACTGCTTTAAGGATGAGTGAAGGGCTAAGTAGAGACATTCAGAAAGCCTGATCCTGAATCAGTTCAATCTTTGCATGTTAGTCTAACGTGTAGATTGAACTGAGAAGAAGCAAGTGGACAGACTTTCACTTTTGATTTGGAAAAAGCAGCCACATGTCTGCAGCGGCTCAGGCTAGAAGCTGGGGGGGTGCTAGAGCAGCACTTCCGTCCCTTCAGCAGTGGCTGGAAGCCTGGAGGGAAGCTGAGCTGAGTGGGGGGCATGACCAGGCCCTGGCAGGCCACTAAGTATGTGTGGGGAGGGGTTGGCATGCATGCTCCCCAGTCAGGTTGTGCCTGAAGGGCAGAAGAGGAAGCGGCCCCTGCCAAGCATCCCCCCCCCCACCTTGAGCAGTGGAGGGTGTGGCCAGACACTGGCCTAGGCATCACCCTGAGGTGAAGGGTGGGGAGGCAGGTTTAATCCTCTTTTCCCTCTCCCACCAGTATAGGACCCCTGGCAGGGTCACAGCAGCCCCTGGCAGGCATTTCCCTCTGCTTGCTGCCTGAGCAGCAGGGGCCATGGCTAGACACTGGCCCTGAGGCGAAGGTGGGGAGGGAGGGGAGTTTAATTCTCCCCTCCCTCCCCCCTCCCACTGGCATGGGACTCCAGCTGGGGTCTGCCTGGCAGGGGTACAGCAACCCCTGTCAAGCATTTCCCCCACTTGCCGCTGGAGCAGCAGGGAGCATGGCCAGATGCTAGCCCTGGCAGCAGCCTGAGGCAGAGTGGGGGAGGAGGGGTGGTTTGCACAGAAGTTTGCCCAGCCCACCCCAGGCAAACCCCAGCTGGGGTCCAAGGCCCAGTGGGGGGTTTAAACCCCGCTCCCCTCCACCTTACCCTGGTGGTCCAGGTCACGGCATGGCCATGCCCCCTGCTCTCTGCTTGAGCAGAGAAAGAGAAAGAAAACCTTGGCAGGGGCTGCTCTCTCCCCAACTTGAACAGGGCGTTGGGTGTGGGGGTAGAAGTGTGGCAGTCCTCCCCACACAGACTGAGCCTGGGATCCCGTGGGCCATGGAGGGGATTTAAACCCCCCTCCCTGCCATTTGCTGGAGTCCGATGGACCCCGCCCCCTCTATTCCAGCGCAGGGAAAGTCTGGCAGGGGTGCTCCACTCCCTCCAGGCAGACGCGGCTTTGTTCCCAGCCAACTTTCCCACCCCCACCCCTTTGTCCGCCAGCCCTCACTGCTTTGGCTACAGAGCAGAGGGGCAGGGCCAACCCTGCTCTGCTCAAGCAGACAGCATAGCCCAGCCCAGGGCTGCAAAGCATCATGGGATGCTGGGGGACTGTGATTTAACGTGAACCAGGAAGGGTTTCTGGGGCAGAAGTTCCATAAACCAGTTTGACCTAAATCAGTTAAGTCTGATAGTACTGTCAACCAGGTTTATTTTAAACAAGTTTCAGCCATTTCAAAACTGGTTTATATGTACTGAACTTATGTTTTGTTACAGGTTTAAACTAGTTTCTGATCACTTAAACTGGTTTTTGTGTAACTTCTGTCCGTAGCCTAAAATAAGTTAATTTCAGAGGTGCCTAAATACCTAGAATTCCCATTTATTTAAATTGAACCTATGAAAATGTGGGTGCAATAACAATTCTGTTTTTGCTCCAGTATTTGAAAAAAAAATTGTGATGATTATATTGACAAAGATGTTCTGGTTTGTCAATACAGCTATGCAATTGATTTAATTTGTCTTACCAAACTGAAAACCAGAAAAAATACTCTTGTTTTAGGTTGACTGAAGCGTTTCATTTGGGCCAAAATTTACAGGGATTTTAATTTAAAAGTACATGATCTTTAAAGCAAATCTGATCTTGAAGTATTGTGAAATAAAAAATGAAACTTTTTTACCTAAAATGTTTTGTTTTGACTCTTAGAGGAACAGTATAGAATTTGCTTCCCCCTCATTTCAAACTCTAAGTTCTCTTGTGGTAGGAAATATCTTCTTGTCTGATATGTGTACAGCCCCAAGTACAGAGGGGACTTGGGTATCACCACAAAAAAACACAACTAATGATTTTAACTCCAGACTTGGAAGAGGAGGGAAGTCCACTAGTCCTAGTGCAATTTCTGAAAGCTAAAATTTTAGACAGTAAATGTGATGAGAGTCAACTCCTTGGTACAGCATATCATTAGGTCAAATTTTTGCATTAAAGTATAAAGATTTGAAAGTCCTTCCTATCCAATGAAATCTTACCCTCCTCAAGAATGGAGGATTCATGTCCATCACACAGTATGTATATTTGCAGTGAGCTGTGGATAATTTTATAGATTGACAGGAAATCAAACTTAAAATAGGAGAGATTTTCTTATGAGATTGTTAACTAGAATTTTATGTTGCGGAAATCAGTGAAGCTGCACCAGTTTCCAGCAGCCAAAGATCTCGTCCCTTCTTTCTAGGTTACCAGGACTGGCTTCAGAAACAACACTCATTTTAGCTGACTCTTTCAAAAGTTTCTTGATAATATTGTGCAAACTTCTGTGGAAGCTGGCCATTATGTCTAACATAACCATGTCATTTGGCACATTTGACGTACACTGCCTCTAGGATTGCTGAATTTTCAGTTTCTTGTTAGATTTCATTGTTTTTAGGGGTTAGAAATCAATCTGGCAGACCAAAAGAAATGCAATACGTTTTTGTATAACTTAGCATTTCCCTCAATAGCCAGCTGAGGTTTTGTAATGCAGTGTTTCACTTTCTCATTCACTCTTTTCCCTCAGAAATTTAGCTGACATTTAGTGTGCAAGTTGTTCAATGCAGCTTTCATATGATAAGAGTCTTTTAAAACTGAGTTAAATATAGTGTCTACCCCATAGAAAATCGATTGTATTCAGCTACATTTAAGTAAGAGCTTATTGTACATATTTGCTTGGGGTGCTTATAAATTTCCCACACAACAGAAAGATTTTATAATAGAGGTCAGCTATAGATTTGACCTCACAAAAATATTGCCAAATCTGAAGCACCATTAATTTATTGTACAGTAAACTGCTTAGCTAACTACTTGTGTATATTAGGTTTGCTAAGTGGAAGAAAAATTCTAGAATGCAGAGCATGTTAATTTACAAAAACAGGAGAACATTTAAATTTGTACACAGAGGGCTAGAGTCAGCCTGACTGATGAAAATGCATATACCTTGGTCTCAAAACTCCATTTGTTCATTTCCTTGCACTCAGTCCTTCCATATGTGAGGGCTGTTTTAGTGGGTTAGATATCTAATCTTAACTGATCTAAATGTAAGCTAGAAATAGTAACTAGGCATTACAAACATGAAGTTATTCTATTAATGTGCTATCCAGAAGTTCCCGAATAGACAGACCCGCCAGTTATTAACACCTGAAGAATTCTTACTGCTTGAATCTACCTTTCTCTCATCACCATTCTTATAAAGAAATATATCCCAATATTCCTATTTGCACAGCCCTGCAGCATTTTTCTCTGCTACTGCTGCAGTAGTAAATAGCCAGCAGAGGGAGCACTAATTAAATAACAGATTGGATTCCCAAAATTAAACTGATATATTATATGAACACATTAGTGATGCTCATTGTGTTGGAGGAGTAAATAAGAAATGAGTGTTGTGTTTGTCTTCACTGAGGAGCAATAAAAAAAGTGTCTGAACACTTATCTTGGTCTACAAAGAGTATTGTAAATAAAGCTGGGCAAATTATCGAACTCAAACCAGAGAAGCACTTGGTTTGATTTCAAACTGCAAAACAGCAATTATTTGTCACAAGTTACAAGCTCTGCTAACCATTCCCAATAGCTTCTTGCAACTGAATACTGCAGAAAGCTTCGTGCTGTTGTTTACAGCTACTTTTGAATCCAATTCATTTATATGGATAGCATAGCTCTATTTCTGAATCACTGTGATTGGGAGGGGCATCTCAGGAAGTATTTTTCTCTTGATTTCTCAGAGAATGAAGCTATGTTTCAGTTCTTTGAAGCAGCACAGAGAAGGAGCTGTGCACAGAACTGGTCACCTCCAAACCCAGCTAGTTGTGTAAGATCTCTTGGAGGTGCTGTTTAAAAGGCAGTCCTAAAAACCCAGCAGAACAGATACCAGTTAGGAAGGTGATGCTGTGAAGAGTGTGGAATTTTAATTGTTTGTATTTATTTATTTGTTCTGTTGCTTTCTGTGATGTCACATGCATTAACCAGGATACCAAGGCATTTCTGCTTACAGCGTTCCTTTCAATAATAGAACTGTCTGATTAAAATTACATTACACTTTTTTGACACCCAACTGACTGCTTAGAACAATGGTGCTTAACCTCCAGCTTGCAGGACAGATCCAGCCATATCCTCCAGCCTGTGGGTCTCCCCTTAAGTCTAAAAATTTGGTTCCTTTGGAGTAGTGACACTGGCAATTGTGGCTTCCCTGCTGATAAATTTCTGGACCTGTGGGGAGTCCCACAAACCAGATGATGTGGTCCTTTGCACTAGATCAGGCTGGCACATGGGGTCACTTCTTGGCAAGATCTGTGGTTAGGCCAGCACCTATGCCCAGATCCAACTCATGGGACCAAGTTGGCACATTGGATTGCACCCATGAACCAACCCTACACAGGATCCAGTCTGCAGACCAGCCCTATGTCACTTCTCCAGCCTGAATAGCCACAGGGTTGAGCACCACTGGTTTAGAAGGTTTTGAGAAGCAGTTTCATCCAAACCAGCTACTTGTCCCAGAGAGAGAACATGGAGACACACAGATTCTTCTGAACCACAAGCTATGTCATACAGTGTAAAATGTGGTACATAATACCTAGGTCAGTGCCCCTTTTTGTTAATGACAAGGCATACAAGTTGCTGACCAGCTTTCCATTCTCATGCAGAAAGATTCTCAAAGCTTGCAGCAGGTGCAGCTCTTTGATGATGACTGATGCCACAATGTATGTTGTTCTTATTCTAAGGCTGTTCCAGATTAAAACAATGCAAGCAGTAGTTTTCAGTGTCTACCACTAGCAGTAACAGTAAAACCATTCTCCTCCATGTTCTAATGGGCGAGTGACATGGTATGTCACCTGTTCCTGCTCACATGCTCCGAACACAGAAGTACAATGAGGTCCTTTAAGGGTTGTCCTCAGCAGCTTACTTTCAAATCCACTAGAGACTGAGGACTTGAGAGGAGGCAAGAAGGATTCCTAGAGAGTCTTCATTTGCTGATTTGGAGTATGTTGGTGGGAGTGAGTGGGTAGGGTGCTCGGGGCTGGCCTGACTGCAGCAGCAAGCTGCCACTGTATTACAAATATGTACTTGGAGCTTAAAAAAACCCTCCCTGCTATTTATCTTTTAGACAATTGGAAAACAAAAATGTATTTATCATATGATAGAGAAATATATGAAAGAAAAACTAAGGCTTATAACCATGAATTAATATTGGCATTGGCAACTCTGGTCTGTTCTACTGTTCCTCTAACAGTGTCTATCTTGCAGTAGTGAGACCTTATCTCTTGCAATTCAGGGAGACCTTAGCCAGGAGTACCAGTGGTCCACTGTGCCATTTCTTAAGACAAACCTGACTCCTTGCTGCAGCAGGATTCTGGGAGGGGACAAAATTCACCTTACTTTGGGACACTTCTTAAGGGTATATTACCTTTCCTGTGTAAGTGTTTTCCAGGCCCGCAAAAGGAATGACAGGGATTCCAAACATAAACATTGGACTAAACAGAGAGCCTTCCACCAGGTTAAGGTAGGAGGAGAGTGCTGTGGAGGAAACTGAACCATTCCCCCTGCACATGGGAAGAGATTGGTAGGTGAAAAGGTTTTCTTGCATTAGTGAAGGGCACAGTATAGTCCAGTGACTTGAGTAAATTGCTTATGATGAAGTTTAGTACACATTAAATGAAGTGCAGAATCATAAAAAACAAGACTGGATGGGACTTTATGAAGATCATCTAATTCAACCCCCTGCTCAAGCAGAATCATCCCACTCAGGCATGTGTCTTCTTTCTGTTCTTTTAAGAGATGTTTTGGCAGCTGACAGCTTTCTAAAACCAATTCTTTCTTTCTCTGTTGAATAAAAAACTGAAGTTAGTTGAAAACTGTATCCTCCTTTTCCAGGAAATGTTTTCGTATCTTACAAGTGAGCTGAAGAAGTTGGCAGAAATCCACAATGAGAGACTCTTGGATACACCACACAACCCTATTTCATTAGGTAATTGCTATTTGTATTTGCAATTAGGTATAGTTTTTCTGATACTATCTTGTACACATGTGTAGACCTAGTTCACCCCTCTATTAAACCAATCTGAAGCCAATGTGAGTTCATTGAACTCAATGGAATTACATTAGTCAAACAGTGGAGAAGTGCAGAAGTGACTCAGATCCTGTGTATGTATACAGAGCTGCTCTTGACCAAAATATATGTGGTTTAATCAATGGAATATAAAGGCTGACACATTAGTCATTAATCATATGATATAAAGAAAACAGTTTATAGTTTGGGGCTGATTCTCAGTAAAACAGATTACTATTGAGTACCTCCCTTTATTTAGGATTTTTGTTATAAACACTAACTCTGCTAAACATTGAAAAGTAAAACTTCTCCATGTATTACCTTGGCCACGTGCACAATTTAACCATATAAGTAAACAACTACATGGAGTAGAAAACTAAAAATGAAGTACTATAAGAATGCACATTATAATTATATTTTAATACAAATACTTAATCAGGTCTCCATTATGAAGTAAAATATACCATCAGTGGTTTGTTCTTGGTGAAAAAAGTGCTTTTTTACAATTTTTATAACAAAGCCATTTATGTCTGCAGCCATGTCGCTAAAGAACCTAGATGAACACAGTGACACTGCTGTTACACAACTTGGATCTATGCTTTTTACAAGACAAGTTTCTGGAGCTAGGTGAGCATTTGAAACTTTAAAATTTTCTCAGATGACCAGGTTTGAATTGAATACCAACAGAGAGGAAAAAACCTCAAGTTAAATTTATCTTGTTGTGATGATTCGTACCCCTCCTCCCCCACCACCTCCACATGCACACCGGAGACTATGTAATATAGCCCCTTGATCAGTGTAAGTATGACCCAAGCAGGCAAGGAAAAAAAGGTGGTTTCCTTCCTATCTTCAGGTGGCTCAACCCAACCCATTTACTTGTATGCATCTGCTGTTATGCAGTTTGTTTCTGCTTAATATTTCAAGTGATGCCTTGTGTAACTTATCCTTTTCAAGTGTCTGGGGTTTTACACTGCAAGCAGCTTGTGGCATGGACTGTCTCTTTATTCTGCATTTGTACAGCACTTAGCACAGTTTTGTCCTAGATCTGGAGAACCCATTGTTAAGCTTTAATATCTTGCGTTGCTTTTTGAAAGACAGTGTGCTTTCCAGAACTGCCTGTGCTAGAGGGGCCTACAACCTGAACTAATTCCAGATTAATTTACTCTTAAAAATACTTGAACGTAGCAAGGGAAATGCAGGACAAATCATTTTTAATGGTTTCAGTTTAAGCCCTTTAGAAGAAGAACATGATCTAAAATTTGTTTTGGCAGAATTCCTTAATCTGAATATTGCTGCTGCCACGCTAGCTTCTGCTACAGAGGTAATGTCATTTTCTCCAGCAGAGCTGAATGTTTCCACATCATAGGCCATGCTTCATTAGTTTGGATTATTCCACTTCCTACACAGATGAACAACAGTAAATCTATGTGTACTGCAGTCTAATGCTGTTCTTGTTTTGTCTGACCCCAGCCTTCACTTGTCCTGCTCCTCTGGTCATTTTTGGGTAGATTGGACTCAACAGATTCCAGATTTGAGAAGTTACAGGTCTCCAGTATATTGTTTCATCAAGTTCAAAGGTTCCATTCCCATGTTTCCTGTTCATCCTAGGCTATTGACGTGAACTTTTTCATAACTTACAGAAGGGGTGTCAGACGTACCTGAGGCCCCAGGCTGGATCTGGATCATGGGGCGCTTCACAAACCTGATCCAGCCCAAAGCACCTAGTAGGCCGCTGTGACCACCTCGGTGGTGGCAGGTCCAGTAGCAGCAAGGAGGTTCAGCCATAGCAGTGGATCTTGGGAGTTTGCCAGTGGCAGGAGGGGCTTGGGGGCAATTGCAGCAATGAACAAAGCTGACCACCAAAGTCAGCAAGTCCAAAAGGACCTGAATTCTGTAGTAGGCTACGCCATGCCCCAGTTTCTGGTGGCCCACCACTAAAATAGTGAGCCAGGTAGAGAGGCTCTGCAGGCCAAATTCAGTCCACAGGCTATATGACACCCCTGACTTACAGGTATATTATACACAAAAAGTGTATGCAAAATTATCTCAGAATAGTGTATTATCTGTAAACAGCCCTGGGCATTTTAAACTGACCTGTGATTATTTGTTTCAGGGTGGTTCCCCGAAATTTTCAGCAAACAGTGAATAACTATACATTCAAAGGCTTTATGTCTCATGCAATTAGCTACCCCTGTGCTTACCTCAATGCTGCTTCAGCAATTGGCATGAAAAAGCAAGATGTGGACATGTTCCTTAAAAGACTCGATAAGTGTTTGAAGACTTTTGGAAAAGAAACAAACAAAGGAAAAGACGTGCCTAAAACAAATGATTGTCATGCAGATCTAGTCGAGGGAGAACCAGAAGAACCAAACAAGATGTAGATTTTGGAACTTAGCATAATTTATTCTTGCAAGATGTCAAGTTTGTATCATATTGCATTATACATATGCAATTCTGGGAATTAGAAATTTAACCCTTGTTAAAAAACATCTTGGATAAAATTCATATTAAAAATATTGTTTGAAGATAGTCTCTTCCCTGTGCATAGAGGCCCAGCAACTAGGCTTCTGCATCACCACTTATGCCTTCAAAATAGACTTTATTTTGGCACTGTCCTTGGGGCCGAATTGGAATTGGAATTGGGGAAATACCTGAAGAAAGAATCAATTAATATTGAGGAATATTTTAAACTGAATTTTCTGTGGTGGTATTTGCACTACTGGTTTATATGGAAGCCTTTTATTAATTTCATCAAATGTCTATTGAATGAGGTCATTCCCATACCTATACTGATTAATTCATGATGGCCATATGCAGCCAGTCCCCACTGAATCTTTGTGCAAATGAGAGGAGAGATGGGTATTAAATAGCATTTTAAAAAAATGCAAGGAAGTGAGGCAGCTCAAAGTAGTAATTTCTTATGATCTCTTGCCTAGTAATGCTCAGAATAGCTGCAATAGCAGCCAGATATTTAAAGTCTGGATAGTTTTCACAGCCAAGCAACTACAGTGCCTCATGTATTTGATCTCTGCCTTGATAATGGCTCTCCTGTAAGAAAGCAATCAGTGGACCTGAGGCAGGGAGAGATAGTAGTGTCGTTGAGCTTTGAGGAGGTTACAGCAGTTAAGAGATCAGCTGGCCCCTGTGGGTGTCCTGGGATGTAAGATTCACTCTAGCACTTGGATAATACGAAGACTTACTTCCGAACCATCTCCTGTAGGTGATGCTATTGCTGCACCAGCTATACTCTGGCGCTGACTGAATTGGTTAGCTTAGCGAAATATTGGTGCTCTGAAAATGAGGGGCCTGTATCACTGACATGATGACTGTTGGTTTAAATTGTTGGTTTAGATTTGTAAAGTTTTTAGTTTAATTCCCCTTTTTAATGTAGCATATACAGAATGGCAGTTGCCAAGTCGTTTATTAGCTCAACTCTGCAATATTTCTCTGTCAGTCTGTCATGATGCCTTGGAGCACCACATTTATTTCAGGGAATGTCCTAGATTTTTGATGTATGGAGAACCATACACCTTTGTTGATTTGCTAAATCAGAGTACTGGCCCTTTCCAAAAGGTTTGTGTATGTAAAGGAATAAGATAAATAATGAAAATGGGGAAATTGGTGCACATAAGCTAAAGTGCATTAGCTCCATGTGGCTGCTTTCATTCAGAAAAAAAAGTGGCCTTAGTTCACTGTATTTAAGCTTGAAGATTTGCTGCCACTGTTTCACTGCTACTCCTATGTGAGCCAGCTACATGCACCTACTTGTGCTGTAGTCACACCTGCTATACAGACATATCCTAAAAGATATGTAATACATAGGTTGATCCCTGGTCCTTGTGACTGTAAGCACACTCTCCTACCTTGCATTTGTCAAGGTTATGGCATACTACAGCCTTCACCACTGCACAAAGCTCTGGCACAGTTTTGAGGTGCAAAAAGATGGCATGGTTCCTGCCGCTATGTTATATGTTGGAGTAGTTAATCAAAACTGCAGAGATTTAGTCAAATCCTCCTGTTCATGAGTCATGGTCATTCATTCAGGGAACAAACAAATTAAAGCTTAGATGAGTATTTCATAGAATTCGAATATTAAACTCTCCTCTATGGTCTCAGGTGGTGTGTGCCAGCAATTTTACAGACTTAAATAAGCATTTGGTGAATAATATTCCCACATGAACAATTCAAGAAAAAAAAAGAAAATTGTACTTGGCTTGAGGAGTATTAAAAACAGAAAAACATCTTAAATAAATTGCTTATTGCAAATAATTCACTCAACTCTACTAGTTAATGGATTTGACTAGGTACTGAGCTACCTATTCTAGTTTAAAATCTTCTGGTTCTCAGGTTATTTTGGATTAGATGAGTTATATTATCTCCTCTATGGAATAAAGTGAAACAGGTAAAACTATTCTAATGACTCTTTCATTACCAGTTTGAAAACCTCCTCATTTACTCTATTTTAACCCCCTTGTGGTTCTTCTACTTTCATGCTTGTTAGGGAATAGGGCTTGGTTCTTTGGTCTCTGGTCTTCCTTTATGCACAGTAATTGGGAAGCTACATAGACATTTTCAGTCATCTTTATTGTGACGACATGCAAATCTACCTCACTGCTTACAACACCCCTCCTTCTCCAGGCCCAGATCTCGGCAGTCTCTCTCCCTGATATTTCTGTGGCTAAAATTTGGTAACCTATTTTTCATCATCTCTTCTTGCTTTCTTATATTGTCACAGGGATCCCTCTGTGACCCAACTTGTATCCACACTGAACTGATTCTTCCTTCACCACAGCTCAAAAAATTGTCCATTTTGATCTCTACAGATTAGAGCTGGACAGAAAATTATTTCCATCCTATGGGATTGAAAAATTCTGCTGGCAGTTTCTGACAGAAAAACATTTCATCAATAAAAAGTAACTGCCGACTCCAATATATATATCAACACTTGTCTGCATCCTGCTTATTTCCTCTGTTCATTACTGTGACCTTTCCAGCGTCCAGATACTGAAATTATTCACCAAAATGAGGCTGTTAAATGATCTTTTGCTTTTAATCTGCTGTCATTCTTTCATCCTTAAAGTCCCTCCACTAGCTCCTTCCCTACCTCTTCAGATTTAAATTACTTTTACCTTTTCTACTTAATGCTAGTAATACCTCATATCCAACTTGTACCTCATCTTGAACAATTCCTGTGTAAGTTTATGCATGAAAGTAGTCCCATTGAAGAGATGTGCAGTTACCATATTTATTTGAATACAAAACAAGGTGTTTCTCCAAACAGCAACGCCCTTCATTTTACATCCAAATACAAGAAAACCTTATTAAATAAATTGTCTATCAGTAAACTGCTGCTAAAAACAGCATGTGCTCAGTAATAGAAACCAACTATTACCAACTGATGCAACCAACACTAAGCATAACTGAAACAAATGGTCCATATTGGGCAAACATGCTTTTTTTTTTTTTTTTTAAATAATATATTTCATGTTCCAGGTCAAACTAGCCAAATCCATTCCAAATCATATCAATTGAGCAGAACTCAATCGTTCCAAAAGCCATATAAATTGAGCAGGCAGAACTCAATTGTTCTAAACACCACATATGGTGCTACAACCAGCGAGCATCCTTCACCCGAGACCTATCACCTTGGGACTTCAGAGACTTCCAAATCCATTGGTAGGCATCCTACGTACAGGCCCAAGCTTGGAAGTCTTTGAGTTTGGATGCCCCCAGAGGCAAGCATCCTCCATCCCAGACTCTTTAGTTTGGGACTTCAGATACTCCCTACATTCAATTTTAGCCCACAAGAGGCCAAGAAGCAATAGTGGACAAACATGCAAGGATAGATTGATGCACTCCATCGGAATAAGATATGTGATAGTGCCTTTTAAGTACAGTCCCCCTCAGTGCCGACTTTTTTTCAATTCAGGATGAGCCACTACAGTGCATATGTCTTAACTTCCTCTTTACTCCCACAGCTGAGCTGCACATTTCTTTTCCATTTCCAATTAGTGCTGTTTCTTCACCAGCCTAAAATGTCTGGCAAACATCACCAAATGGGGCCCCAAACAGTTTACCCAGTATCCCTGTGTCAGCCCTCAGCCTGCCATGTGATTAGTTTGGCCTTTATGAGGTGGAGCTGGACCAGGTTGTTCTGTGTCTTTTCTGCATATAAATCTTTGGAGCAGAACTCCAATCTCAGGACTCATGACAAAAACACCCAGTTGTAGTCATGAGTGGAAGCTAATTAGCACATTGATCCTTTGTTTGTGGTGTCTGGAGTAAACACACAGACTGAGCAATGCTGAGCTGTGGAGTCACCATAGCTTGAAATGCTGTCAACTCTGATGTGGCCCAGCCCAGTGAACTATATGGTAAATCTTGAGCTTTTAGCTTTGGACTAATATAATGCGTAGTTTGTAGGCTCAGATCAAGCATAGTGGCTTTTTAACCTGGCAGGGTAAATACCATGCATCTGTGTCCATGTAGGCAGTTCTCCTGAACTGCACTGCAGGAGTTGCTCATCTGGCATGGTTCAGTACCTGCTGAGGTGTAGTGGCTTTAAGCACAGTTTATGGAAATGGGAGTCTCCTCCCTTGCTTGCTTTGAGGGCCTTATGGCTAAGGCCATAGCAAGGGCAAGCAAAACTCGGGGGCATCTGAACCCCAAGCCTCCGGGCTTGGGACTGCAAGTAGGATGCCCACCAAAGGTTTTGGAAACGTCTGAAGCCCCAGGTGCGGGTAGAGGATGTTTGCTGGTAATAGGACCACTTATGGTTCTGGACTCCTGGATTTGGAATTAGTTTTGGCTAATTTAGCCTTGGATACACATTTTATATACAGTTTGTACTTACCTGGCAGGGGAAATACCCTGATCAAGGTAATGCAATTAAAATGGCACTGTGTTTAGGGATGTACCCTTGTCTGCTTGCGGATAGGATTCCACCTCATAGTTAGCTTCCGACTGGCCAGCTTCCAGTGGGAGGATCTCAGCTATGATCCAACTTTATAGAAACGGGAGACTCTTCCCTAGCTTGCCATCGTGTAAATTACTACAACTATGTTTAATTTCAAGGTCAGTTGTTCAAATGTGTACCACCTTTCCTCTGCTCAGGGAGAGCAGGGTCTGACAGTAAGGAAGGGTCTGCAGAACAGGAAAAGCTGGAGTGAGGCAGAGTGCAAACGGGTTACCTGACCCCCTAGGTTAATTTTCCCTGTTGTAACAATGGGAGGGGGGAAATTCAAGGCAAGCCTCCAATAATTAGATTCTATACCTAATAAATTTATACATTTTCCATATATAAAAAAACTAATTATTGAGGGGGTCCTCTTATAATCAGGGTTATTTTATCTTTGAGTAAGTATGGTAGTTTTTGCAGAATTGTGCTTTTACTGCATGGCCTACTGATTCTTCTCCGCCAGGCTTTGTGCCCTATCTGTCCCCTTTTCCATCACCCCTTTTCCCCCACACCAGTCATTTTCAGTTGAATACCCTCTAGAGCCTACTACTGTCTTTTATGGCTCACTTCACAAGTCTCAGCAATGCATCTAACCAAATAATTGATTTGAATTTTTTTCAAAACATGTATCATCATGCTGTGCTTGAGCCTTGTACTAAATACCCATGAGGTCCTACTTCTAGAATTTGTTCTTCATCTTGCAGTCTCACTCACTTCCTGTGTCACCATTTATTATGTCGTATTCTAATTTAAATTCAGTTATTGGGGGCACAGACTTTGCCTAATTTAATAAGAACTTGTTACCTAGGCTTGCTTGGAAAATGAAATTTGATATAAACAATCCAAAACACAATGTATTGTTAACAGAAATAAATGGAAAAGAATTACCAAACCTTTTGTGTTTGTTATTTTGTGATAGGGTTCTATAAACAATGTTTGTTTAATAGGATGTTTTTAATGGAAGATTGCAAATCTTATTGATATTTGCATTTCTAAATATAAATAATATTATTTTTATTTATAACATTTCATTACTTTATCTGAAAGTATAGTTACTAGTTGTTTGTATATTTTCCTTCTATAATCAAAGAAAGAGAATGTTCCTCAAGGCCATGGGAAGTCCTTCCCACCAGAAGTGATGCAACCAATAACAAGTGGTGATACAAGGTAGAAATTAAGTAAACTGTTTGGAGCAGGGGTGGGCATTTGTTTCGGCTGAACAGTTTAGAGGACCTGTCGAGGCCCATCCATCTCTCTGTCCCTTCCCTCCCCACTCCTCTCTCCACGACCGGACTGGAGCTGTAGTTTGCTAGGAGCCCTGAAGCTCATCTGTGGACCCAGACCGGGACTTCCATCACAGCCAAGCCTCGATGCAGAACCTGCTAGTGGTGTCACAGCTGACATCCGCCCAGTGCAGCAGAAGCTCCTCTCTGGGTCCACTGCTGATGCTGCCAGCAGGTTCTGGGCGGGAACTTCCATTGCCATGGGAAGGCGGTTGCATCAGTTGTTGATGCTGCCAGCAAGTTTTGCTTCAGGGCTCCTGAGCCTGCCGGCAGCATCCAGAGCTGATGCTTCTACCCGCGTGCTGTGGCAGAAGCCCTTTCAGGTCCACAGCTGATGCCACCACATCACAGGCTATTGCTGCTGGGCAGAAGCAGTTCCACTTACTTGCCCGGCACCACGTGATAGCTGTCCATCTACAGACTGGATCGATTCTGCTGGCAGGCCATATTTTGCCTGTGCCTGGTTTGGAGGCAAGGTGAGAGGAAGATGTTGACAACGGTTGCCTTCTCTGTTTTCTCTGAGATACTACAGAGAAGTGAGAAGATGCCAAACAAAAATGTACTTATTTGCACAACTGCTTCTAGCATTCAGCTACTTATTCAGCTACTGCTCTCCATGTCTTCAGACTGGATTCCTGAATACCCTCAAAATCTGCCAAGACTGATCATTGGCATGGAGACTTCCAATACTGGTACCTTCAGTGTTCACTGTTCCAGTACCAATAACTTCCATTTGCGTACTGGCATACATGGTAATCAAGCTTATAAACACACAGCTTTATCATGGCTACATTAATATGTGATTTGAAATACTCAACAAACAGTCTGAATTGGGTATATCAGTTCAAGCAGTTTCTGTACCTCATCTGAGAAATGTTCTAATACCAGAGAGATGTAGGGCAGTGATTGTGTTCATACACTGATACGCCATAATAAACTCAAGAAGCTCATTTTGGGGCTCCTACCATCCTTACTTAGATAAAACCCTAGCATCTACCTTCTGTGATCTCATCAGCAGTGGGATATATATGGACAAGTACACGGAAGAAGCAGCTATTTATCTCACAGTAACTGGTTCTTCAAAATATGCATAACGTGCCCTCCTTCCCCACTACAGCAGAGTCCTTTAACACCTGAACCTTTAACACGAGAACAAGGAGCAATGGTCTCAAGTTGCAGCAAGGGAAGTTTAGGTTAGATATTAGGAAGAACTTTCTCACCAGGAGGGTAGTAAAGCACTGGAACAGGTTACCCAGAGAGGCAGTGGACTCTCCATCCTTGGAGGTTAAGACCCAGCTGGACAAAGTCTTGGCTGGGATAATATAGTTGGGGACTAGCTGACCTCATGAGGTCCCTTCCTACCTTGATTTTCTCTGATTGTATGGATTCTGTAGGGGCAAAGGAATTAAGGGGCAGTTTAGGTTTGTCCCATCCTATAGTGTCTCAGGTGGAGGCACAAGGACATTTAAGGCACAGGCATGGTCCCAGGTGCATATGACTGGCCTATTGAATCAGCTTGTGGACAGGGTGTTTATAAACTGACAGCTGAATTGTGACAGTTGAATATTCATGGGACACACATCTCAAAGAAGCCCAGTTAGTGTAAAGTAACTGCTTCTTTGTATCTGAGAGAAACAAAACTGAGATCCATTTGTGCTGTAATCCCTTATCTGTTCACACTTTGTTTGAAATGACTGCCCAAGATACAGAGCAAATAAAACCAACCAGATGCAGCAAAATCTCTCAAGCTTAAGAAAGCAAAAATATAATGTTGCAAATGTAAATGCTGGCATTGCAGCTTAATACACATATAAGCCAAGCAATCTATATTGTGGGATCATCATTTTTTCAGAAAGACTGGAGCCCAGAGACTAGCAAATGTTCTCATCTGCAGTGTATCAGCAGTTCTCAGTCTTCAGCTGCTGTATAGATAATAATTCTAATTGAAGAATCATTACATGAATCCATATGTGAATGATAGATGGGTTATAGCCTTTTGTTCATGATGCTCTGAGTTGCTGTTTTCGCTTTTTAAAAGGGGTCTCTAGATTTCCTCTTAATGCAATATTTTAATGGCCCTAGCTTGAGGGGCTTTGGAATTTGAAGTAAAAACAGATAACATAGCAGACAATTGTTTGTTGGTATTTGTTTTTTTTAAACAATGCTCATTAAAGACTTGAATTAATAACAAATTGGATGTGGAATGCACGCTGTCCAAATTTGCTGATGACACCAAGTTGTGGGGCGAGGTGGGCACGCTGGAGGGAAGGGACAGAATCCAGATAGATCTAGACAGGTTACAGAGGTGGGCGGATGAGAATAGGATGGAACTCAATGCAGACAAGTACAAGGTACTGCATCTAGGGAGAAGGAACCAGCAACACACCTATAGGCTGGGGAACTCCCTTCTCAACAACAGTGGCAGAAAGGGACCTTGGAGTCATTGTTGACTCCAGGATGGACATGAACTGCCAATGGGAGGAAGTGGTCAGTAAGGCTAGCCTCACCTTGTCGTGCATCTACAGCTGCATCACAAGCAGGTCCAAGGAGGTGATCCTTCCCCTCTATGAGGCATTGATCAGGCCACAGTTGGAGTACTGCGTCCAGTTCTGGGTGCCACACTTCAAGAGGGATGTGGCTAACCTTGAGAGGTCCAGAGGAGGGCCACTCGCGTGGTCAAGGGGCAGCGGGGCAGGCTCTACGAAGAGAGGCTAAAGGTCCTGAACCTATTCAGCCTCCACAAGAGAAGGCTGAGAGGGAATCTGGTGGCTGTTTACAAACTCACCAGGGGGACCAGCGGGAATTGGGGGAGGCTCTGTTCCCCTGGGCACCACCTGGGGTTATGAGGAATAATGGCCACAAATTGTTAGAGAGAAGGTTCAGGCTGGACATCAGGAGACATTACTTTACAGCTAGGGCTGCCAGGCTCTGGAATGGGTTCCCAAGTGAGGTGGTACTCTCTCCTACCTTGGGGGTCTTCAAGAGGAGGCTGGACAGATATTTGGCTGGAGTGATATGACCGTGGCACCCATTCCTGCCCAGGGCAGGGGGTCGGACCTGATGACCCGTTTAGGTCCCTTCCGACCCTAAGCACTATGATGCTATGAAAAAGGTAAGACCGCTGATATTAAAATATGAGTTGTGTGCTTTGATTTGTAGAACAAAGCAAAGTTTATGAAGTGGCCCACTGAGACCCTCAGCAATGTTCAAGTGGTCCGTGAAAAAAAAAGTTTGAGAATCACTGATCTAGGTCACTAAATTCTAGCTCTACCCTCTAGTGGATCTACTAGTCTCCACAACATGGTATCATCTGCAAACTTGCTGAGGGTGCACTCTATGCCATATTGTATACGTATCATATTGTATATGGATATTGATACATTTCCAATATATCTGCATCTATATTGTAAATGTATTAATTCTGATGGTATATTGGGCCAAGTTTTCAATGTTTGTTTTTTTGGACCTAAGATTAAAGTCAATGATCTAGTTATAGTTTTGTAGTTATGTTTTAGATCCATTTTTACTGGTACCTTATCACTGTGCTATGATGTGGTTGTTTAATTAAGTTCCTGAGCATGGTATTAAGGCTGATCCAGTATAGAAATTGTACCTTTGTCTGAGGGGGCTAGTAATAAAGTACAGGTTTCCCTTGCTTTATGCTTTTTGCTGTATGAGCAAGTTTGCTCTTATGCAATGACCCTTTTTATAACAAAAATTCGTTACATGCGAGGTAAGTTCATTCTTATGTTATTGGTGTGGTGGAAGCTCTCAGCTGCTTTGTGTGGTGCATTGTGGGAGTGATACACACCAAAATATAGTTTCTTGTGTAGATCTGTGCTCCTCGCTTGTTGTCTGCAACACGTGTTTCTGTAGTTGCCATCCCCATTATGAAAGTGCCCTGTCCTCATGTGTACTGTCTGCTGTCGGTGAGTACCAAAATTGTCTTGTAAAAGTGGTAGAAATGGGTCTGGGAGGCAGTACAATCAAGGTCTTGGAACGTATCGCTATTTGTTACATTGTAAAGTGAGTTCCCTTTATGCAAATTTGGGTTATGTGCCATTTTCCAGGAATACATGTACAGCATAAAGTGAGGAAAACCTGTATAACATTTGACTTTTAGCGTTTAGGCCCAAACCTAGGAAGTCAGGAACAGAAAAGTTATAAGTGTTTTTATACTTACTATTTGTGATGCAAATATAATGGCCCTGATCTATTTCCTAGACGGCTGGTGTCTGCATCATAATTCACAGTGATTGGTCTTTACTAGTATTCTTCCCTGAAGATCCAAAACTGTACCCTCTTTACTTAATGGTGGTCTTCCTCAAAGAGGACAATGTCACATTGTTGGAGCCTGGGGGCAGAAGTTTGCAGTGTTGCTAGTGACCGTCTTACCAAGTGTTGTCCCTCAGGCCCATTTTATGTTAATCTAGGGCT
>NW_005842119.1:1732767-1747349 GCF_000455745.1 Alligator sinensis | reverse complement strand
GGGGGGGGGGGGGGGGAGTCTCAGCCCCAAAAGAAAACAAATAATGCCTTAGAAGTGGCAGATATGAAGTGATTGGCCCATACAGTATGAAAAAGGTTCTACTATACTTGCCAGACTGTATGAGTGAAAGAAACCCATGGCTGAAAGAAAGCAAGCATGGGTTTTCATTGTGGCTAGCTGCTTAAATAATAGACTCCATTAGACTCCAATCATTTCTTCAGGTTGCTATTCTAAAAGTGCGCACACTCTTTTTGCCATGTATAAACTATTACACATTCTTAGGGCGCTATTTTTACCTCTTCACCCTCTAAGCTGCAGTAAATCAGTCACCAGATTAAAGTCACAGGCAGAGCTGTCCCTAGGGGTGTGCAGGGCCCCAGGGCATATCGGCCTGTGGGGGAATGGCGAGTGTGGGGGGGTGAGCGGCCAGAGCCAGTGGCGCTCGGCATCACATGGTGACTGTGGCAGAGCCTGTATGGCACTGTCTGCGGGGCCCCCTAAAGTGTGGGACCCAGGTTGGATGCCCCGATTACCGCCCCTCCCTCCCCAGGGACAGTCCTGGTCACAGGATTTCACTAATGTAGAAGAGCCTAATTTGCATTTTTCACTTGAGTGCCTGTAACTTACGGTAATTTCACCTTGATTCACTGGCAAAATCTGCTGAGAAGATGAGAACTCCATGATTGAGCAAGTGAAATAGTTAATACTGGTCTAACAATCAAGTAGTTATGGCTAAAACAAGCAACCTTACACTAGGGAGCAGGCGAGCCCACAAGCAGTGCATGGAACTACTGATGGGAAAAAAGAGGGCTTATCAAGGGTGGCAGCGGGTTGTCAGTTTGGCCTGAAAGAGAGAGAATGCAGATTCCTCTGTGGCAGGGATCCTCTTCCTGGGGTCTCTTCCTGGAGTCTCTTGGTCATATGCTTATGGCCTTCACGGAGACAGGATGTTGGCCACCATGGCTCTCTTGCTGTACCAGTGGCAGGTTAGAGTGTCTTTTGTTGCATCAGGGTTGACTGTGTAGTTTTGCTAAGAGGCTAGATAACAGATTTGTATAGGATGGTTTGGATAGGGATGATCCTGCCTCAGGCAGGGAGTTGGACTAGATGACCTCTGGGGATCCCTTCTAGTCCTATTTCTCAATGGATGTCTGGAGATGAGTGGGAATGTTGCTCCAATGCTCTGTAATTACAGTGCATTTGAGCAGACTCAATTAATCTAGTCTGCTGCAGTGTGCTAACTAGCATGCTCCAGCAGCCTCCACATTTCATGTGTTCAGCGTGCCCACGCTTTAAAATGGTGGCAGGGGCACTTTAACTAAAGCTTGTTGAATGAGCTTTAGTTAAACACCCCTGCCACCATTTTAAAGTGTGGGCTGCTGAATACACAAGATGCTGGGAGTGCTTTAGTTAGAGCAGCTCTCTGAGCTATTCTAATTACAGACCCACCCCTCACCCCTGGAGCATGTGTAAATGATTCTAATGGAAAGAGAGCTTTCCTGCATACGTTTAGGTAGATATGCATTCTGAGTTTTTGCTATATGCTGTATTCACTCTTGCTTAAGCACAAATCTCTAACACTTTCACAGTTCCCCTTTCCTTCTAGATCCTCCTGAAGTGAAGTTACAATGTCTTATCAGCCTTATGGTTTCATGTCTCTAAAATGTCGGAAGAAGCATTACAATTAGTGAGTTGAGGGCAGGTCAGGTCATTAAAGGCACATGTATAGAAGTGTAAGTAAAAAAAGTTCATGTGGCTATAAAGCACGCATGCCAGAATTGAAGTACTTCTTGTGCAATTCTAGAAGCAGTCAGTCATTTGGCAGAATATGAATGGCTACCTGTAAAAAGGACTTCATCTTCCACACAGTAATAAACCCCAGTTTCTTATAGTGTCAGTCTGAAGACATGCTTGCTTTTACCAAAATGAGTGTCTACCTTTTAATATTAGGATATGGTTCAAGTTATTTCCAGTAACAATGGATTTTCCTTAATGGCCATTGTTTTTTTTTTCCTCCATGCATTTTTAAGCCAACTTTGCTGTGCTACTGCATAGAAAAAAAACTGCTTACCAGTATATTACCATCCCCATCGATGCAGAACTTCATAGGCATGAAATTGACTGACGCACACAAAGGCAGCAGGTGCATGTACACATGCTGCTCGCTTTTTTCTTTTTTTTAGGATTTATAATCAGTAAATGGATTTGAATACAAAAATGGTTTTTAATAATGATATAACTGATGTTGTTATAGCCTGGGCTCATATTCCACACAGATGGTGCAAAAAAACCTGTCAGATGCAGCTTTTTGTTTTCATTTTTAAAAATTTCAGCTGAGTGCCAAGTCTATGAGCTGTGTCAATGCTGCACCTCAGATTTCAGAAAAAGACTGCACCATGTTCATTGCCTACTCAGATTGCCCTACCCCAGTCAGTGCCTCACCTCTCTGAGAGAGTGATGTAGGATTCCCAGCCTTGTTACCAAGGAACACAAGCCTAATCCCAGTCCTTTTGAAGTTAATAGGAATCTTTGGATTGGCTTCTGCAGGAATCTGATAAGATTGCCTATACTTTTCACTCATTCCTTAAAATTCAGATTTACTTTGAAAACTAATTGTAAAAATGACCATAACGACTGTATGTCAGTGACTCTTAGGTTAGACTTGACTTTTCCCAGCAAATTATTTTTGTTTTTAATTTAACTTGCAATTGGCTGGACAAACTGATCTATATTGCTTTTCCCTCATCAGCAGAAATAAGGATTTGTTAACTGGGGGTGCTTGCCGGGACTTTAGTTCTCCCTAAATCTCTCATGCGGGGGGTTTAGTTCTCCCTAAATTGAAACAGTGGGTTTTTAATTGGTCCGTTTTTAATTGTGTCGATTAAAAATGAATCATTTCAGGCTCCATCGAAGGAATAAAAAAACGGTGAGGGGCCCAATCCTTTTTTCCCTGGAGCCTGCCTGCCTCTTCCACAGTTGGGGGCAAGCTGCTGGTGGTCCCTGAGCTACAGGGGGCCCTGATCCAGCAGCCCACCCCGGGCAGTCCTGGGGAATGCCACTGCCACGGTTCCCTGTAAGGTGTGCGTGTGTGGCTGCGCACAAGTAAAAGTCTTGCCGCACACAAACTTTTTAAGGCCATGCACCCTCCAAGAGAGGAGCTGGGCTGCAGTGTGGGACACTTACCAAAGGTAAGCTCCTCCCCGAGGTGAGGTGGAGGCAAAGGCAGCAGTGGAGACAGGGACAGGGATAGGAATGGGGGCTGGGGCAGGCTCTACCAGCTCCAGGGAACTGCTCTGCTCCCCTGCATCACCTCAGGGAATGAGGAGGCACATGGTGTCAGGGCTGGGGAGTGGAGCACTCCCCCGGAGCTGGTGGAGCCTGCGGAGCACTTCCCTGGAGCTGGCAGAGCCCACGCCAGCCCCCAGCCCAGCCTGCATCCCTGCTGTGCCTCACCTCAGTGAGGAGCTGCTGCCTGCCCCAAGTGAGGCTCTGCTGACTCCGGGGAACTGCTCCATGGGCTCTGCTGGTGCTGGGGAAGTGCTCTGCTCCCCAGCCCTGATGCCACATGCCTCCTCACTCCCCGAGGCGATGTGGGGGAGCGGAGCAGTTCCCCGGAGCTGGCGGAGCCCATGCCAGCCCCCAGGCCCAGCCCCCGCTACCTCCCCTGGGTGAGGAGTGAGGAGCTTACCTTTGGTAAGTGTCCCATACGACACCTAAGTGGGGAGGCAGGACCAAAGTGGCACGCTCATGGACCACTACTCCTTAGAGGAAACATTGGCCACCAGTGCAGAGGGAAAGACCGGCCCCCCGCACCTGCAGCTCATGAGCTGCACCACCCAGCAGCAGCTCGTGCGGGCAGGCTCCACTGAGAAAAAATAAGAAAAAAGCAGTGAGGGTCCTGATTTTTTTTTTCCCTCCAGGAGCCTGCCCACATCTCCAGCTTGCAGGCAGGTGCTGCTCCAGCTTGCAGGCAGCACCTGCTGGATCCAGTGGTGCATGGGGCACTGGAAGCTCAGGCATGCTCGGAGAAGCTTGGGCTTGGTGGACTTCCAGCACTCCGTGCTGCAATTCTTCTGCCTTCCCGCTGCCTGGGACCACTTGGGATTGGGCTGTCTTGTCCCTGGGGCCATGCAGGAAGGTGTCAGGGTGTGTCGGCAGCCGGAGAAGGTGGCAGGGACAGTGCGTGGTGCACTGGAAGCCTGCCAAGCCGGAGCTTCCCCAAGCATGCCTGGGCTTCCAGCGCCTCATGCACTGTCCCCATGGCCATCTCTGGATGTATCACTGTACTTTGTTACATAGCAAACTAAAATACATCAAATGTGTTTTACTTTGCTACATAAAAATTTCAGTTAAATTGAAATATGCTGCCACAGGTATACACTATTACAAAATTTAATCGCAATATGCTGCTGCACGTGTACACTGTGATGCAATTAAATTGCTAAAAAGGGCAATTAAACCACTAAAAGGGGAAATTTTGTCATGTGTACAAGGTCCCTTCATCACGTGTACAAAGGCCCTTGTATTCTGTCTTGGGCAACACTCGTGCCCTCATCCAAAAAGATTGTACAGGCATAGAAGAGGGTAGAATTGAGCCTTGCAGCTGGAGCTTTGCACTCCTGTTGATGATGCCTTAGCCAGGAAACTAGTCAGTTCACCCTCCTGCAGATGTGATGGCCCTTTAGTGCTAGCAGGAATAAAAGGTAATAAAATGTATTTTTGTCATGGAAGGAAGGAGTTGTGACTCACACTGCACTGAGGAAGCTGTTTGGCTGAGTAAAAAGGTGCTATTTTTCCCTAGTCACTGTAACCACACTGCAAAGTCTATGGCAGTTTTTCTTCCATTGCCCCACTTGACTTCATCCTGATTGCTCCCTGCCCTGCACCTTCCACAGTCACTTACCCCTGTGCAACATGGCTGCCTAATTCCTCTCTTCTGATCTGACAGGTTGTACTCACTTGTCACAGGTGTAAGAGGCCACACAAGGGGCAAGACAGCAGGGAATTAGGCCAGTTGTTTGCATCTTCCCCCAAAGAACCATAGGTCAAATATCCTTCTCACAGTCCTCTATGTTGTGCCATTAACAGCTGTTAGAGAGTGTAAAACACATCAGATTCCTTACCCCAAGAGACAAAGTGCATTATCTTTATCACACTCCAGCACTTTGGTGGGAACATGGCACTATTAAGTTTTCAATGTTGTTTTTTTTTTAATGCTTGTGACCTTGATGATGTGACCACAACACCTGCTTTACCTGATAAGATCATTAATTTTTCTCCTCTGCAGCCTTTGTGTTGAGCATAAGCAAATTTTCATTTGTACCTGGAGAATATTGTCTGGACATCAGCTTGCTGGAACGCTGACCCATATTTCCTGATTTTTTTTTTAAGGCATTGAATAAGAACTAAGGACTTGAATAAAAGTAGAATGAACTGTATTATTATGAGTGTGCCGCCTCTCATTAACTGAAACAGAGCAAGACACTATTGGAATCAGTTGTCATGCAGCTTTTCAGCTGTCACTCTGCTGCAGCAGCATCTGTCTGTCAGTCAAAATGACAGCAAAGCCCGGATCTATACGCTTCTCTGAGCAGCAGAGATAACAGTTGCACATGCACAATAAACGTGCTCCCAGAAAAAACACATAGGGAAGTAAAGCTTATTTCTTGAAGGTAAATTTTCATATCCTCCTTGCTCCCTACTTTTTGTTAGTGTACTAGCTTTCTGGCATTTGGTAGTTTATTTTGGAACTAGTTTTTGTATCATGCTGCTCTCCATCATTTTTTTTTCTCTACATACTACAGTTCTACATTCCTAAGTGTCTGCTGGAGGAATCTGTCATTTTGTGTTTATTTCAAGAGTGGCCTTTCAGAAGAAATGTATACTATCATTGTTCATGACGCAGCCACACCACAGTTAGCAGTGATGGTTGCCTCAGTGCAGCAAAGCTCCCAGGATTGCACCTATTTTCAGTACTGTATTGATTTGACTTGTTCTGTGAAAGTTTCAATGATATATTACTCATTGAAGTGTAGCACTATGGTGGGATTTTCTTTTGTCAAAAGTCCTAACATGGATAACCCTCTGAAATCCTTGCCTGTGGTTTTCCTTGCTTTACTATTTTGCCTTAATCTATGGTAATGGCTATTCACACTTAAAATGTGTAGTGGCATATCAGATTACTTGGGGAGGATGTAGCTCAAAGGTTAAGAAATGGAATGGTATCTTCAGTGGGGATGAAGAAGACTTCAGTGTCTTGGACTAAGTATAGACAGTCAAAAGCCCAAGGCTGAATTGATTCAGTCTTTGCAGTTTAGTCTAAGCTGCAGAGATTAAACTGAGCAACAACTGGACATTCACTTCTGATTCAGGAAATGCAGCTACATGCCTGCAGTGGCTCAGGCCAGAAGCCAGTGAGCACTAGAACATGGTTTTCTAGCACATAGTCAGCATGTGCTGTGTGTTCACTTCCTCTTCCTGTTGCCCCTGAGGTCTCTGGGATTCGCAGTCCAGAATGACAGCAGCAGGACTCTGCAGGGTAGCTCATCAATTTCTGTTCCTGCTTCCAGCTTTCTCTGGGATTTGTAGTCCACAGGCACAGCCAGCAATAAGTTTTTAGCGGGGCAGGGCAGCTCTGTACTTCGGGGGGGAGAGTGAAGTTTGACCCCCTTCCCTGGTGCCAGACCCCAGGTGGTTTTGCCTGGGGTGGGAGCAGTTCATACCCCTGCCCCAACCCTTCTCTGCTAGAGCAGACAGCACAACCCAGCCCAGGGGTGGAAAGCATGCTGGGATGCTGGGGGACTCTGGTTTAATTTAAACCGGGAAAGGGTCTGGGACAGAAGTATCATAAGTCGATTTGAGCCAAATAAGTTAAGTCTGATACTACATTCAACCAGGTTTATTGTAACCCAGTTTCAGCCATTTTGAAACTGGTTTATGTGCACTGAACTTCTGTAACAGATTTAAGCCAGTTTCTGATAGATTAAACTGGTTTCTGTGCAACTTCTGTCCCTAGCACTGGTGTTCAAATTCAGACCAAGTTGCTAATAGTTTTCTCAGAGGTATTCCTAAAAGACCAACATGAAGCACCACATTTATCAGCAAAAGGTTTGAGATGAAAAGATGCAAAACCAGTGGTGACACGTAGGGGGTGCACAGGGGTGCTTGCTGCTTAGGTGATGGGCAGGCGGGAGCACCTGTGCCCCCCCTGCAAGTGCTGGCTGATCGCTGCAGCCACTCCCAGAAGTGGCCTCAGCCACTCCTGCAATTGGCTGCAGCGATCGGCCACAGGGGAACTCCCCCCGGGCATCGAGATCTGCCACAGGGGAACTCCCTCTGGGCAGTGAGATCGGCTGTGAGGGACAGCCCCCCCCCTCAGCAAGACTGGTCGCAGGGGGGCCACATGCCCCTCCTGACTAAGGTGGCACTAGTTGTCCATGTGCAAAACTGATCTCAAACAAACAAAAAATGGGGATGTTCTGCTGCTTTATTTAGGATCATCTTGAAGCCTCTTAATCTATCTGGCTTTACAGCATTTTAGGAAAGTGAATATTTTTTCCCCTGAAGTATTCTGAAGACCACAAAGCAATATTTTTTCCAGTATGTATATTGAAAATATCTCATCTTATGTGAGAGAAATGTATTTCTGTCTCCACAGTCTCCTCCCAGACAAACTGCAGATTGGTCTAGTGTGGTAGTTCCTAAATTTTGGACTATTATTAGTACAGAGAACACAGTCTAGTGGTCTGCAGACCACTGACTAAAAACATTAAAATACCTTTGTGAGGCAGTTAGCTCTTTTCTTCCCAATCTACATGTAAGGAACTGAGGATCAATGGGCTATATCTTCAGATGATGTAAATTGGGAGTCTGGTACAAAGAGTTTCTGATATGCAATAGGTAACGTTACAGTCTAATGGGTTAGGTATGAGCATAGGAATCAGGACATTTGCATACTAATCCTAGTGCTGATGACACTTCTTTGCTGTCTGACCTGGGGCAAATTACTTGGCTTCTCCATTTCCTAGTTTTTCCATCTCTAGAATTAGGGTGGTATCTCATGGATTGTTGGGAAGCATAATTACATCACATTTGTGATCAAATTTGTAAGTGCAAAGAGAAAGACTATAGTGGGGCAGAAAGGGGAGAATAATTCAGGAGTTCCTGGCTCCCAGGGCTCCTAAACACATACAGGGAGGCTGCTCTGATGTGCTGTAAATCCAGCATGTTGGAGCAAACTCGATTAATCAAGTCTGCTGGAGTGCAGAAATTAACACACTCCAGTAGCTTCTGGTGTCATGTGCATCAACATACCCACACAGAAAAATGGTCGTGTGGTGGTTTGAACTAAAGCTTGTCAAATGAGCTTTAGTTCAAAGTGCTTTGCTTCCATTTTTTCAGTATGGGGACTCTGATACACATGATGCTTGGCGCTTTAAATTAGTGCAGCTCACTAATAAAAGTGTCCCCCCTCTCCCATACACCTCCTGAGCACGTATATAAATGTCCCCAGTCTTGTGCATTAAGCCAACTAGCCCCTTGAGCCAGAGGAATCAGATATAATTTCACCAGAGGAATCAGATATAAGGGACATAAAGAATGCATAAACTTCATTCCTTCCAGATCTGGATAAAGATATATAATGCAGTGTAGGTAACATTGAACTGCCACTACTTCTACCTGCTACCTGTTTTTTGGATAGGCGGTAACTGAGGATATCAGTTTCCAGAACTACCAATTAAAACACCTTTTTATGAGAACCCCAGTTCAGCAATGTTGTCTGAACAATCACTTCACAGACACCCCTTTAAATTCTTTGATCACTTTTACATGTGCATGGGATAGAGGGGTTGGTGCTTTAATTAGAACAGCTCTGAGAGCTGCTCCAAATTAAAGTGCCTCCATGTCTCATGTATCAGCGTCCCCGCACTTAAAAATAGTGGCAGCGGCACTTGAACTAAAGCTCATTTGACAGGCTTTAGACAAAGTGTGCCCACTGCCATTTTTAAGTGTGGAGATGTTGATACGCAAGAGGCTGCAGGAGCACAGCAATTGCCGCACTCCAGGAGACTTGATTAACTGAGTCTGCTCCGATGGGTTGGGATTCCAGTGCATTGGAGCAGCCTCCGTGCTTTTGTATAAGTACCCTTTGGTCCCAGCAAAAGTAATACTGCTCCCATTAAGTCAAGCAAACAACTCATCCATACAGAATGAGGTGTTGTCAAATTATTAAAGTTCTTAATACTCCTTTTTTTAAAAATCTGTAACTGTAGGTGAGTGGAAAGTAACCTATATAAAATAATACTTTGACAGTGAAATTTTCCATTATTATCACTTGACCAGAAACCAAATCATTCATTTTCTCTCTGGCTGTATCTAACAGTAGATCTTTGTCTTCTAGATATAACAGGTACAGAGTACAGAACAGCAATACACTTTCAGTCTATCTGCCCAAATGAAGATTTAATCTGTTTTCTAATGTTGTGATGGTGATTTCTCTTTAAATTTAGAGCACCAGTGAACTCCACTTTCAAATTCACTGCAAGGACTTAGGCAACATTACAGAAAGCATAAAACTTGAAACAACAACAAAAGACATTGCCGAGTATATGTTTCCATAGAAATAAAATAGACAGTTCCAAGTAATTTCTGCTTGGTTAGCTTTCCTAGCAAACCAGTGCCATAGAACCAGGATATTTAAACCATATTTGTTCCCTACTCACCCAGAAATTTTCTCTAGGATTTCAGTCTTGAATTGTAAATGTCCTGCAGAAAGGAACCCTTAAACTCTCTTCATGCAGGCTCTGATATTTTCTAAGGCATATGAAAATAACAAAAAACAGCACTAAAAGACATCAAACATGAAGAAACCTCCAATTAAGGCCAACCTTGCTCCTGAGCCTTCGAAATAATATACATGTGTACTAGGGAGAACAAGACATAAAAAGTGCGCTCTGCATTTCAGGCAAACCTGCATTCACAAATGGAGTGGAACGTAAGTAGAATATTGATCACTTCCAGTGGCAGGCCAGGAACAAGCAAGTCCCAAGAGAACTGTTCCTCATTGCTTATGCCCTTTATTTAACCGATTTCAATGAAAAGAAGATAAGAAAAGATGAGATAAAGCATGGCTGGTTGTGAACTCCTTTGAACAAATCCAGTTATGTATTAATGGGACTTACAGAAATAAGGCCTGATCTTGAGAACTGTGGAGAATCCACAAGTTAACTTCCATTCAAGCCAATGGGAGCTGCAGCTATCCAGCATCTTTCTTAATGAGGACTATAGTTTCTTACAGCTATCAATCAAACTCTCTCTGCATAAGCTCTTTATCCTTCAATACCTGTTTGAGAGGGGGATCAGACTAAGCATTCAGAGTGCAATTATTTCAAGTCAAGAGAGGCTGGTCAGTACGAGTGAACAGATATACACACAATATACAAGAGTAAGACTTTATTTTGAGTTATTATGGAATCACCTCTATACAGTATGCAAACATAGATCAGGGCAAAAATATTTTTTGTAATAAAATTAAAATATGTTATAGTAGGTTTTTGACTTTTAGCATATGATTTCATTTTTTCTGGTTCCAAGATGGCAACTCTCCCCTCCCAAAAGGAGTACTTACAGGGGACAAGGGGAGGGACTTCCAGTGGCAAAGATCATGGATTCTGGTGGGATTTCCAGTCCCAAGATGGCGACCAGGGTGCGGGACACCTGTCAAAGGGCAGGGCTAGGGTAGCCCTCAACAGCTCACCAAAACTCATTAAGTGGCCCTCCAGCCAAAACTGACATAGGGCAATAGGTCCAAGAAAATCCTAACTTTTTTCTAAATGACTCCCAAGGGCCCTAGTCCTGTAATGTATAGACCTTAAAAACCTAAAAAGTTTTCAAGAGTGCTAGGCACCTGCATTCCTACGTTTTTCCCAAAGTGTTTTATTATAAATAAAGCATAGGCTCATAGGCTAAGAAGTGTATCTATGGTGGGCAAATAGAAAAGGCAATGTATATTCTGATTGCTTGATTTAACTTTGTGAAGGATACATTAAGTATCCTCCTTGAGTTTGAACTTCCCTTTATAGATATTAGATCTTAATTTCCTGCATAATAACGTGTGTTAGAGTGTGCATGGTGTCATGCAAATGGTAACAAAAGCAAAGAAGAGGAACAAGATTCTTGTCTCAGTGGGCACGTTTACATAAGATGCTACTGGCTTGTTGCTATGGCAACATAGCATTGGCAGGCATGAACTGTGATGCTGATGCTACTGTGCAGTAGCAATAAGCTACTGTGCAGTTGCTCATTGCTATTGCACTTTAGGGTTGGAAAGGACCCATGCACCGCCTGTATTGCGCAGTAATGGTGGTTACTGCACAGTCATTTAGTACTTGCTCTATTACTTGTTTTCCTCATTGTACTCCATATTTTCCAAGTCCTTTGTGTGTTGTTATAATATAATTCAAATTATGCCACAAATACAAGTGAAAACCAAAAATCCTAACTTTATAAATATTATAACTTGTTGTTATTAACATAAGCATCAGAGTAACAGTTGTTTTGCCATTTATAGACATTACATTTTTCTAGGTTTAATCCAGACTACAGCTACTATATATATGTGGAGTCTGTGGTCCAAATTAAAATTGGCTCCAGTCTGAATTAACTAATGCTCATTCAATGAGGATTAATATTAATGCAGACTAGGGCAGTCCGAATTAGGCAATTTAAACTGTAATAATTAACATGTATATACAGTTGGTTTTAGAAAAAACAGTCCTTAGGAACTCAGATAAGCAGATAAGCATTGCAAATATCAATCCACCTCTCCCCCTAAGGGAAACTCAGTTGAGTTTCTGCAAAACAATAGAGACTATCAGGAACAAAGTAACACCTTTAAAAAGTCAAATGTGCCAAAAACACCTCACCCTGCTAAGCATCAGGTCAATTGCAGTTTCTGGAACAGCACTTTAGATGACTGGAAAAAATGTAGCAGTGCTTACACAGGCTTATTATCACCCCCTAATTACTTCCAACCTCTGTTAAGGGGCTGTCAAGTACATAGACTGTGTATAGGCAGTGCCTCCTGCCATGATGGTCAATGATCATCTTTTAATCCTTAATTCAAATTGAAATTTGATTCAAGCTACGTGATGCAAATCAGTTAACATGTTTTAAAATGCTGGGCATGTCTACAAATGGCCCTTGTGACAATCAGCCAAATCAATACAAAGAGAAGATTATTTTTTGCTACTATTTAGTTGGTTTAATAAAAGATATTGCCTCTGACCCATGAGCTTTGTGTATCTCTTTCTCGGATCAACACAGCTAAATAACAGATCCTTGAAACATAGAAGATACTGTATTTTAGTTGTTTGGAAAAGTAAACTTCATTGCTAACAAGAAGTAAGGACTTTTTCACCTCCCTGTCTGCCTCTGACATCAGAAACCTCCAGGAATCTAAGTCCTTGCCTACGCTGGAAAAGAGCATGCATTTAGTCACACCAATTAGTTAAAACTAATGTAAACTACTTTTTACTTTAAATCATCACTAGAGAAATGACTTTCCTACCACTTTTGTCATGGATAAATCAGGTGATCAACAATTAGTGCTCAATGGGCATTAATGAATTACAAAGTAAAAAGTGTCTGAGAGATGTCACCAAGTGGAGCTATTACACAGTTTTAAGATGTTAAAGGGCAACTGCAATATTTTGTGTTGTTTTTCCAATTATGAATTTTTTCTAGTAAAATTCTGTTGCAGTTAATAGTGAAATCTACTCTTGGTGGGATTCTTTCACTCCTTATTGTCTTCCCTGTATTCTCAAAGCAAAACCATTCTGTGGGGAGCAAACTGCTGTTTTAGCCCAGGGCTCAGAGTAGTCAAAAAATAAGTGGTGGTCTCTCTGCACCTTTACGTACTCCATGGATGTTAATTACATAATCTTCTCATGTTTGCTCATGTTTTGATCACCAGTGGAATAATTAGGTAGTGGTGTTTATGCCTTATGTATTATATTATGTATTATGTCTTATAATACTCTTGCCAACACTTATTATTATTCCTATGAATAGTCCTGAGGAAGTCTATGGACTGGCTGGGGTGAGTTGGGTCAAGGATGTGTGTATTCAGATGAGAGTTTTAGATCATTAGACTTCAGAATTAGCAACCCATATTAGAAAGACAGTTTGCTGTTTCTACCAACCTGTAAAAGAAATCTCTAGAGCTAAATTGTAACTTGCTCTGTGCCCTTACAGAGTTCTCCTTTTCATGTACATGTGTGCAGAGACAGCCAAGCTGTTGTCTGATCCTGGCACTGGGTGCACAAGGCCAGCATCAGAGTTAGATACTGTAATAGGGGCTGGAGTTTTGGCCTCACTAGTTTCCCCTGACCTGTGTAGCAGGTCTGGCTCAAAGGGATGCCAACATCTAATCTTTTTAAAAGGGGTCAGTTTCTGCTCTGAGACACACTTCCCCAGTGCTGCAGAGGCATTCTGGCTACGGTGGCCAGAATGCACTTAGAATACTGGCAATTGCAGCTGGAGCATAGCATATGTGTGTGCAGACAGTGGCACTATGTGTTACAGTCCAGACTAGGGCTCACAATTGATAAATTCCCTTTCCAGGTATGTGAGGGAACCTGTGACAATGTGAGTTTCTAATAAATAAGCCCTTCCATAGCTATTTACATAAATTAGCTAATTATACTAGGTCAGGGGTTTTCAAGCTTTTTTAGTCTAAGTACCCCTGGCAGCTGGACACTGAGTGGGGTGGGGTGGGGAGTAGCGCAGTCAGATGCCAAGTTGGGGGTGCGTGGCTGGATGTTGAACAGGGAGGCAGGGACAGCATGTGGATGGGCAGGCACAGAGCACTGCCGCCTCCCAGGACCAGGGCTGGGGCGGGGTGGGGCAGGGAAGCTCACTGGGCTGGGGTGAGGGCAGCGGCGCCCCACTGTGGAGGCAGAGAAGCTCACCGGTCTAGTGAATGGTGGCAGCAGCCGCCACATGCAAGCTTCCCTTCTCCACAGAGGGGCACCGCTACCCTCACCCCGCCCCAGCCCTGCTCCTGGGAGGTGGCAGTGCTCCATCCCCACCCACCCATGTGTACCCCCTAGGACCAGTCCAAGTACCACCAGGGGTATGCGTACCCTGGATTGACAACCCCTGCACTAAGTGACTCTCACACTTGTCACAACCCAGTGATTTTGGTGCCTCGGCACGGTGGAATTTTCTTGCCACATGAGAGCCTCTTGCACAGCAAGGGTTTTTGCTGCACAGAAGAACCTCGGTGCAAGAGAGTTCCCGCCAATTTGTAGCTTTCTTTGCAGGGTGCATTTCTTCCTTGCAGCACAGAAATGCACGGTGCAAAGAGTTCCCGCTATTCAAATGCAAATTTGTGCCCCGCCATTGGCCAGCGCTAAATTATTCACACGTGGCGGCTAGTAATTGGCTTGCTAGCCGTTTAAAAATTCGCACGACTTCGACCCAAGTCGAAGACTTTGAGCACGCTGCAGAGTGCCTCTAAAGAGATCTGACTTGTGGCTAGCTGATTGATAGACTGATCACCTATCGATCCTTCTTCCCGT
>NW_005842119.1:1721324-1732425 GCF_000455745.1 Alligator sinensis | reverse complement strand
AATTTCACATTATTTATTTACTAAAACAACATTTTTAGGACAAAGACCTGTTAGAAGTGAAAATATGACAGAATCTATTGTATGTTGCCATTGATCTTTAATTTGCAGTGACCTGAAGGTTTTCTATGTAGTCAATGGTTTCTGGCCAAAACGTGCGACTACAGGGAAATGTATAAATAGGGGCCATTGCTGCTCTTTTTTTCCCTATGAAAAGACTGAATTTGCTTTGTGTAAATGTGTGGAAAATGCTGATATTTTGTTTCTATAAATATCTCGCCTCCTGCATGCCATATTTCATTTGTGCTGTTTCCTAGGAGTATTTGGCTTCTTATCACTTTTACACAGGGTGCAGAATACAAATGAGCTCCTGCTACAGTTTACCCAGCAACCAATATTTGGAACATTTGTGACTGTTGTGCATTTTGTGAGTGAGAATAACTACTGAATGAAACAGATTGCACTGAAGCATTGCAAAACACTCCGGATTATAAAACATATACTTGGTGTATAAATATTAGAGAACATGCACAGACACTATCTTTCTCTGTTTATGTGTCTGTGTGGGAGGATATATGTGTGTGGTGTAAAAAAAGTCCCAATGAAACAATTCAACATTTTTATGAGAATTTAAACAGATGGAAGGCAAGAAATTGAAAGTTATGGATCCTCTTTTCAAAACCTCTCCACAACTTAGTCCTCTGTCTGTGATTAATTTGGTATTACTTTTTATACTATATACTTTTTTTTCTATACTTATACACCACCATACAAGAATGAAACAGACCCTCCCTCCCATGTTAAAAAGAGTTAAGGTTGAAAATGTATATTATTAACTTGTGACTGCAAATGCTACATGGTTGTGGTAAGTGTTCCAAAATCAAGCATTATAAATTCAGGAAATTCAGTGTCAAGGTTATACTTAAAGAATATCGAAAATACCTTTTGGTGTTTACTCAAATACCAATATTTACCCAAAGCAATGTACAGAATGGCATTGATTATTAAATACCAACAGTAAAATATTATAATTTTTATTATCATTTTGCAGGATGCATTGTGTTTTATTCTTGGCTAGAACATATCTCTTTAATGAGCAGCAATATTCAGTAATACTAAGAAATGTGAAAACTTATTAATTCATCTGCATAAAGAACTGAAGGCAGCGAGGATCAGTCAAGTCAAGCATTCCCTTTTTCTTGCAATGGGTCACTTACAATATTGGGGAAAAAAACTAACTTAGGTGCTATGGAAACTCTTTTGGTTTAGCAAGTGAAAATGCAGCCAGACTGCAACACCTGACCAATTGCAGTAATGAGGTGAGATAGTGGACAGCCTTTCATGGCTGGATAGCAAGTAGATAGGCCAGTAGAATTAGTCAAAACATTCAAATTTCAACATTTTTTTAATGAAAAAGAAACAGGACAACAACTTTAAACCACTATTGGAGATTCTTTTAGTATTCTGTTGGCTGGGGTTGACAGTTCAGCCCACCAAAGGTTTTGTTAAAAAGAGGGCTTCTGGAGAAATCAGTTAGATTTGTTGGCTAATTTCAGACTGTTCCTAACTGAGGGCTTTGTAGTGACCTCAGTGAGCACTAGATAAGAGCCTTCACACTTTGGTCAATCAAGTAATATATTTATGCCTCAATATTTAAGCCTGAATGTTTATTTCAGAAAACTCATGTTGGTTTACCTAGTATGCACATAGTTAAGCAAAACCGATACCATAATATAGATGTGCATAGATCTGTTGAATATTTTCTTAAGTTAGCTTAGTTCATTGTTGTAACTAACCAAATTAAGGCAGGTCAATTTAAGGTTGCTGTAAACCAAGTTTTTACACACAGTTTTTACACGTTGCTGTATGGTGACATTGCTATGGCACCATGCTTCAGTACTTCCTTTTGGTCCAGTGCCAGGCCTGGGGAGTGGGTTCCCCCCACCCCCTCAGCTGGCCGGAGGAGTGATAGTGCTCTGTCTAGGGAGCAGGGGGGAAGGGCAAACCCTGTTCTGCTGGAGCAGACAGCACAACCCAAGGCTGCAAAACATTCTGGGATGCTGGGGGACTTTGAGTTAATGTGAACCAGGAGGGGATGTGGGACAGAAATTTCATAAACCAGTTTGATCTAAATCAGTTAAATCAGATACTACATCCAGCCAGGTTTATCTTAATCTAATTTTGCAAGCAATTTAAGTACACTGAACTTCTGTTCTGTTACAGGTTTAAAGCAGTTTCTGATTACTGAAACTTGATTATGTGTAACTTCTGTCCCTAGCTTTAAGGAGGAGCAATTATTGATGACCAAGACTTTTGAATTGTAAAGAAAGATTGAAGAGCTGAACACAGGACATAAACATTTACAAGTTTGAGTTGTAATAGGGTAAAGACCAAGGCTAGAGAAGGACTGTTAGGAGGGTAGCTGAGTAATTAGAAGGGTAGCTGAAAGGAAACTAAGGAAAAATTAGGATGGATATCAGAAAATCTAGCAATGATAGCTCCCAGTATTATTTTACTAAAATAAATATGATGCTCCCGGTTTAATAGTGGCCTCAGAACTCTTCCACCTAAGCCCCGCTTACAATAAATAATTGTGTAATTACATTCCTGAACTTTAGAATACACCACTGTGCATTTAAAATTAAATAAAGTTTGCAGTGTGTTGATGCCAGCTATTTTAAATAATATTTGACTATATAAAGAGCATTTATGATCATTAACCAACTAATCCTCATAACACCCTTCTGCAGTAGGTATTAATATCTCCAGCTTACAGGTAGGGCAACTGAAAATAATTGAATAATTTATCTTAGGCTGCACAGCATAGTGGTTATTTGGCTGTTACTAAGGAAATCTAATTTCAAATCCTGGCTCTGCTGTGGACCCCCTAGAATCTTGAACAAGCTAAGACTTGTATGGACCAGAGAACCTCTGCTGCAGTGGCTATATCAGTAGGTCCCCTAGTATAGGTACAGTGAATGCTGGTCCAAGGACACTTCCTTCCAGCACAGCAACATGACTTTCTGAGCGGTGCATGCAAAACCAGTGAAAGAATGTATCTGCTGGTGTAAAAGGATCCCCTCAAGGCTTTTCCTGACATAGCTGCACCAGCAAAGCTCTGTGGGGTAAACCTGGCCTTACTTGTAGCTTGAACCAAAGCCAATGCAAAGACATCAGTGACCAAGTCCTTAATCTCTCTGTGCCACTATTTCTTGACTCTAAAATGGACAAAATAATACCTCCTTTCTTGTGCCCCTTTTTTGGTCTTGTCAATTTAGCTTGGACGCTGCTTGAAGCAGACATTGTCTTATGTTTATACAGTGCTTACAACAGTGAGCCCTAGGCTTGGTTGGGGTCTGAGCATGCTACTGAGATTCAAATAATTGACTATAAAAAGAATCAATAAATTCCAATCTAGCATTCAGCTAAAGAGAAAACAAAGAAACACTGAAATAAGTACTAGGAGAAGGAATAAATCTGAAAACAAACATCCGTTCTTGAAAACTAAGATGCCAGTTTCAGCATCTATGAAGTCCTATAGCTTCTCTATTCATAGATTCATAGATGTTAAGGCTACAGGGAGCCACTGTGATCTAATCTAATTAACTGTATACATGGCCAAAGAACTCCACTGAGTACCTCCTGCATAAAACACACGTCTTCTGGCTAAGCGTAAGCATATATTTGAAAAGATATCCAGTCTAGATTTAAAGACTTCCAGTGATGGAGAATCTACCATGTCCCTTGGAACATTGTTCTTGTTAATTAAGCTTACTGTTGAAAATGTGCACCTTTTCTGTAGCCTGAATTTATGTAGCTATAGTTTACAGACTTTGGAACATGAACGGCACACCCCCCCGGTTGCGGCTGGGGGGGCACGGCTGCATCAGTGGCGGTGAGCAGGGAGCTCCTGCAGACGCCGCCAGCACCATCAGCAGCGGGATGGGGTGAGCACCAACCACGGGTCAGCGACCACCCGCAGGTGCCACCGGCAGCAGCAGCAGCCAGGGGTGATCAGGGACTGCCTGTAGACACTGCTGGCAGTGCTGGCAATGGGATGGCAAGCGGCGATGGCCTGCAGGCACCGCCAACAGTGTTGGCAGTGCCTTTTTGCAGGGGGTGCACATGCACCTGCGTGCACCCCCTATGCGTCGCCCCTGCTTTGTAATATCATTTTTTTATCATTTATTTGATGTCTTTGGCAGAAATAGAATATCACATAACCTATAATCACAAATAAAGAAGTAAAATTACAAATAACTTCTTTTTTAAAAAATAAGAAGTGTTAAAAGGTTCGAACCAAAGTCTTCTAAACACTAACTTGGCTGTACTTAAGTCAGTGACACTGCAACAGAGAGCCTAAGGTGCCCTGTCACTTGAAGAGGGCAGCTGCCCAGAGAGGACAGGCTGGGCACAGCTGCAACTGGGCTGCCCCAGCAACCAGTTAATATGTTTAATTAGGAGGTACCTGCAGGCAACCTTGGGGTAAAGTCATCTGACTAGAGGCAGGGCCTGAGGGATATAAGGCAGCCCCAGAGACTGGTCAGGCAGTCTGGCTGTGGAAGCCATTGGGAATGGAGCCCTCTGCAAGAAGCTGAGGACTGTAGCCCAGACTGTGGAGAGATCCCAGCAGGCAGCCCTGAGTGAAGGGAAACTGGGAGCCTGCATAGGAAGCAAGTGAAGTGCTCCATGCACTTTTCTGTTTTGTTTTTATCTGGAGCCTGACACCAAGGGGAGCAGTGAACTCCATGCAGGATGTTCTTTTGAATCAGGGCTGGTGCTTGCATCTTGGGGGTTTCATTCCCATAGTGCCTGCAGGAGGGTGCACTGAGTGGGTGGGCCTATAAAGCCCATGAGGGGCAAGTTCCATTAGTGCCTGAGAGGCACACAGTGAGGGCCAGTGGGCCTACAGCCTGGGAATGGCTGGACTTGGACTTTAGGGCTTGCCCAGAGTAGGGCAGACATAGGGCCAGGGGCTCAGACAAAAAGAGATCCCAGGAAGGCTCAGCAGTCCAAGACGGGGACAGAAATAAAGGCCTTTAAGGGCCAGATGAGAAGCTGGGAACCCTGAAACTCAGTTCAGTCAGTGGACCAGAGCTAGATGGCCCAGTGAAAGCAAAAAGGCCAAAGCCCAACACCTGAACAATGGCAGGTTCACCCCAACGCCCTCAGGCAGCCTCCCTCCTTTCAACATAATAACAACAAAGGCATGGTGGGAGAGTAAAGGAAGTGAGGGTCCCCTAGAGTTGGAGCCAAGACAGGGATTGCATGGCCACCAGGAGGCATCATGGCCACCCATGGAGACCAGCCTGCCACAGACTCTAGTCTAACTTCAAAATTTCACCCTGAGTGGATACATTAATGCTAAGAGATTCATCGATGCTAGGGTCAGAAGACCTGAACAGATCATCGAGTCTGGCCCCCTGCCTAAGCAAGAAAGAGTGCTGGGGTCAGATGACCCCAGCTGGATGCCTATCCAGCCTTCTCTTAAAGACCCCCAAGGTAGGGGACAGCACCACCTCCCTTGGAAGCCCATTCCAAATTCTGGCTATCCTTACCGTGAAGAAGTTCTTCCTGATGTCTAACCTAAATCTGCTCTGTCAGTTTGTGACTGTTGTTCCTTGTTACCCCAAGAGGTGCCCTGGTGAACAGAGCCTCTCCAATTCCTTGCTGTGTCCCCCTAATGAATTTATAGGCAGCCACAAGATCACCTCTTAGCCTTCTCTCATGGAGGCTGAAGAGGTCCAGGTCCCTTAGTCTCTCCTCATAGGGCTTGGCCTGCAAACCTTTAACCATATGAGAGGCCTTACTCTGGACCTTCTCGAGGTTATCTACATCCTTCTTAAAGTACGGTGCCCAAAACTGGATGCAGTACTCCAACTGATGCATGATACAGTGCGGTTAGCTTTGCTGATGATTTCATCACGCTGACGACTCATGTTCATCTTGGAGTCCACTATGACTCTGAGATCCTTTTCCACTTCTGTGCTGCTGAGAGGGTCATTTCCTAGCCAGTAGGTGTGCTGGATATTTTTATGCCCTAGGTGCAGCACTCTGCACTTGTCCTTGTTGTACTGCATCCTATTGTGTTCTGCCCACTTTTCCAACCTGCCCAGGTCTGCCTGCAATCATTCCCTACCCTCCGGTATGTTCACTTTGCCCCACAATTTAGTATCATCTGCAAACTTTGGCAGAATATACTTCACACCCACATCCAAGTCACTGATGAAGATATTAAAGAGTACAGGTCCAGGGACTAAGCCCTGCGGGACCCCACTGTCCACATTCTTCCAGGTCGATACCGACCCATCCACCACCACTCTCTGGGTGCGACCCCAAAGCCAATTTGCCACCCACCAGACTGTGTAATCATTTAAGTCACAGCCTCTTAATTTATTTATGAGAATGGGATGAGATACCATATCAAGGGCCTTCCTAAAATCCAAGTATACGACATCCACCTCTACTTCTGAGTCCAAGTATTTTGTGACCTGGTCATAAAAAGAAACCAGATTAGTCAAGCATGATCTACCTGCTACAAATCCATGCTGGTTGCCCTGCTGCATTATTTTTCCCACTGAACTCACACAACTATGATTCTTAATAATCTTTTCAAATAAGACTTTTCCAAGGATAGAGGTGAGACTGACTGGTCTATAATTACTCAGATCCTTATTCCTCTCCTTCTTGAATATAGGGACCACACTGGCCCTTTTCCAGTCCTCCGGGACCTGACCCGATCACCACAAGCGCTCAAACAGCCATGCCCGGGGTTCTGCTATGATACCAGCCAATTCCTTCAGTACTCTCGAATGCAGCTCATTTGGGCCTGCTGACTTGAACACATACAGTCCATCCAAGTGACTCTGCACTAAGTCAGCGTCAACAGTTGGTAGGCTGGTGTCCCGCAGCGCAGACCATAGCCAGCACGTGGTATGCTAGCTAGTGCTGAGAGGTGTCTGTGTAAGGCAGAGGGAGTGGGGAATCCCTGCTTAGCAGAGAATGGTGAGGGGGTAGTGGGGGGAGCAGGGGGAAGCCAGGAAGCAGAGGGGAGGGGCCAGCTCTGCTGTGGAGCAGACAGCCCAGCCCAGAGAGCATGTAGGGATGCTTGGGGAGTCTGGTTTAACTTAAACCAGAAAGAGGTCTGGGACAGACATTGCATAAACCGGTTTGATCCAAATCAGTTGAGTCTGATACTACATTCAACCATGTTTATCTCAAACCAGTTTCAGCCATTTTCAAACTGGTTTATGTGCACTGAACATCTGTTACACGTTTAAACCAGTTTCTGGTAACTTAAACTAGTTTATGTGCAATGTCTGTCCCTAGCCTAGGAGGGTAGTAAAACACTGGAACAGGTTACCCAGAGAGGCTGTGGACTTTCCATCCTTGGAGGTTTTTAAGACCGAGCTAGACAAAGCCTTGGCTAGGATGATCTAGTTGGGGATGGTCCTGCTTTGAGCAAGGGATTGGACTAGATGACTTCCTGAGGTCCCTTCCAACCCTAATTTTCTATGATTCAATGAAAAGGAGCTCATCATTCATTTCAGTGGTGAAATTGATGAGTAATTTAGTCTCATTGATTTTTAAAGGATATAAGCCTCCTAGGAGTGCTTCACCTTTCAGTGGTTACTGCTATCATTAAGTATATAGAATTGGATTCTGCCTTCATGTACAAACATAAATTAAGAGTAATTTTCTCAACCTTGAATTAAGTGGCCGAAGAAAAAATTATATTTCTTTCTTAAGTAGATATAACCCTGTGTTGGTTGTATTCACAAGTCTCAGGGAAATTTCCTAAGACTCAGGGAAATATAGACAGTCAAACAGTCTAGAAACCATTTTTCTCAAAGATAGATATTGGAGCTATATTTTGTGCATTTACATCACTTCTGTTAAATTTTTAAATACAGAAGTATCTATGGTACTCATCAGTTAAGAAGAAACAAAGAGTTTGGGCAGTACTTTTCATAAACTTACTTTGTTTTCCCATTTTAAAGGTGTCTCTGATATTATATTATTGTGGTTTGTAAGAAAGAACTGAGTCATTGGGCAGTAACATAGGAAAGAACATTTAAGTTTAACAGTCAGGAGAGGATTTCCCAGAACTAAGACAATTATTACCATACATTAAAATGGCCCTGATTTATGGCATCATTAACTTCATTTTCGTGCAGATAAAAGTCGTTATTCTCTTTTGTTCTCCTGTTCTTGCTGTCTCTCTCTTTTTTTTCTTTAAAAAGAAGGAAACTAAGTACAGAACCTAGATTCATGACATCCTGTAATCTTCAGAGGATCTAAATGTATATGGATGCTCCTACTTTCTGCTCTCTCAGTCCCACCGGCTTCTCGACTGCAAAGATCCTATTAGATTCATATTTCCGGGTGGACCATATATGGTGGCTGACTGGAACCCAGCTTGAATATCCTGATGCTAAAAATTCTAAGTTGAGTAAATTGATCCCTACTACCCCTTAACAAATTACAATTATCTAAATAAAAAATGTTTGTGCATTTCAGCAAATGTTTTTTGGACAGTTCAGACCAGTGTATACAGACAAGGTAGGTAGGTAGAGTTAGTTAGCTATTAGTTTGTGTTAAAGAACTCTAACATGGATGAATTCCTAGAGGAAGTATGTCAATGTGAAATGGAAAACTGAATATGTAAATATGACCCTCTAAGGGATATTAATCTCTTCTGGTTTCTCCTTTGGGTTTCAGTATGGAAATCTCTTGACGAAACCAACTGGTTCCATGTAGCACATCCTGAGAATTTTGAAATCCCACAAGATTCACCTCAGGCCTTTTATCGGAGCTAAAGGCAAGCATTGGACAGAAGACAAGCTGTCTTCTCTGTAGATAGAATCCCTCCTCCATGCATATATGTGGAGGGGAATATACACACTTCATAAAATACCAGTATTTTGGGTATAAGAACTGAGTAGAATATTGGGGCTACATTTTCTGTCATCCTACCCCTTTTAAGTGTGTGAACTCTGCTGAAGAACTCAAGGAAAACAGATCTGGCAAGCACAGTGATTTCAGGAGGGCTTAACATTCCTATAAGATTCCCCAGCAGCTGGTTTTTACAATCTGTGGTTGTGTTTGTTGGAGACTTAAGAAAAATGGCCACCTGCTCTGGAGGACTAATGTACAGAGTTACAACTGCTTTGGGGCCACATTGGAATAATCTGCAGTAACACCGCAACAGATGCACCTTCTAGTCTAGAGACTTGCTAATGTCAAAACCAAAGGGTTGTCATCAGTGATTCCTCAATTCAAGGATGAGCTCGACCATGGCTCACTGATAGGTCTTGAGGTGACTTAAGAGTCCTGTCCTTGAGCCACAGATTCATCCACAAGAGCTGCAGGTCTTTCTTCAGGGCAGAGTAGACTGCAGGATGGGATTCTTCTCCTTTTCCTTCTTCCACACTCTCTTCTGTGTTTCGAGGGCAAGATACTACCTCAAAACAGACTGCCACTTGGTTGAGGTTGCACTGCCAGGGATTCAGTTGGCAGCCAGCTCCTCCCAACTCTTAATGTTGGTATCTGCTTTCTTGAGGTATACCTTCAAAGTGTCCTTGTCATGTTTCCCCTGGCCACCGTGAGATCTTAGGCTGTTACTAAGTCAGGGGAAGAGCACTTGTTTTAGAAGATGGGAGTCAGGCAACCTCACACAATGTCATTGTTCAGTAAACTTGGTGCTTGAGGATCAGTGCCGCAATGCTAGTAACATTGACTTCAGCGAGGACACTGGCATTTATGCTGTGATCTTCCCAGTTGATGTAGAGGATCTTCCAGAGGCACTGTTAGTGATACTCTTCCAAGGTCTTGAGATGATGATAGTAATTATTTATGTTTCACATCCTTCCCTCGGGAGCTGCTTTCCAGGCTGCCTGGGAGCCATCTGCATGTGTGAGTGTGCACGTACACATGGCGTCCCCTGTCTGACTGCCCTTCTCCTGCTCCCCCCAGCCCCTTGCAGGCTGGAACTCTGACAGCCTGCAGAGAGCTCTCTACAAAAGTGGAAATCCACATGTTTCTCTGTTAAAATGAAAAATCCACATGTTTCTCAGTTAAAGGGAAAATCCGTGTTTTTTTATGTTTTTCCGCAGGAAACAGAAAACCCAGATCCCTGGTCATGACTTAGGAAGATGGACCTGTGAGTGTACATAAAGCATCACCTCAGCACTTACACCAAGAATTCAGAAAGGTAAAATGCCAAATGCACATTACAATGTTATTTCCAATTCATTAGAACTTTATTTCAATTTTTTTTCCCCAAGAAAAAGGAGACACTAGTCCTGATGCAAGGTTACCACATAACCAAGATAGGTTTTTATAGTAGGCAACTGTTGATTCTTGAGACATAAGAGGTCTAGACAAATGCATGGTGAATCCATTTGTAGCTAATAACCCTAATTCAAGAACAACACATCTTAATACAAGTTTCACAGATCCATGTGTTGTCTGAGTTAGACTCCAAGTTTAAAGCGTGCTGCTTTCTTCTTTTTCACTTTGCTTTCATTCTCTGGATCAAAGCTGCTTCATGTTGAGCTGCACCCAGTGTCAGATGTTCCCTTCAGAATGGATGGGATTCTGTGCACTTCTCTTAGCTTTCTATGTTGATACTGAACAACTTCATATTATTTTTGCACATGTAGTGGTACTGCCATAGAGGGTGACCCTGCTTTCTAGATGCATCTCGAAACTCACTATACAAAATATTCTTGGGATACAGTCTTCTCCCATTATCCTGACATGGCTGATCCACCCCAACCTCCTCTTCTTGATAGTGGTTTCTAAGTGTGTCTGTCCTGCATGCTCCAGTACCTCTATGTTCAGTGTTGTCTTCCCTTTATTTTCAGAATCTTACGCAGACATCTCATGTGGAAGCTGGTCAGTCTCTTGATGTGCCTAGCATCTGTAGTCCATGTTTCTCAACCATAAAGCAGGGATGACAGCACACAAGCCTCGTAGATTTGCATCTTCACCTTAGCTGATCGTTTGCTGTTATTCCATGCACGTTTCTGTCATAGCCCAACATTCTAGCTGCTTTTCTGATTCTGTTGGTCAGTTCAGTCTGAAGGTCAAGATTCCTGCT
>NW_005842119.1:1720994-1721312 GCF_000455745.1 Alligator sinensis | reverse complement strand
AACCAAGTAGCAAAAACTGTCATCAACACCAAGAGATTTATCCTCCAGAGTGATGCCAGGTATTGGTTCTTTCATCCCTTGGTACATGATTACAGTCTTCTTGAGACTAATTGCTATCTTGAACCTCTTGCATGGTTCAGAAAATCTGCCCAAGAGACTTTGCAGACAGGATTCACTGTGGGCAAACAAGGCTGTATCATCTGACAACAGGAAGTCTCTCAGAACCAGTTCTTTCATCTTGGTTTCAGTCATAAATCTTGCAGTGTTGAGCAAGTCACCATCTAGTCTGGTTCAAAGATAAATGCCATCATTGCTGTC